>NW_026861726.1:0-8158 GCF_026571515.1 Ruditapes philippinarum | reverse complement strand
TTGCCTGTGCAATTTCACTTTTTAGGGTTGAAATACATCGCTCTGCAAGCCCTCGACTTTTAGTTTCTGTACTTTTATTTCAGATTCCAGATTTATTTCTATTTCAAACGATTTTGTAATATGTTTTCTGAGATCAAGCTTTTGAGAGTCCAGATCATTTCTTGTCTTTTCCAGGTCAGATTTACATTTTTCAATGTCTTTTTTAGTTTTGTGTAATTCGCTTTTATCTTCCCTTTGTTTATTCCCCTTTTTGGTAGTTTAGAGTTAAAAGCCGAGAGTTCCGACCACCATCTTGAATTTTGTAATCGTAAATTTTATTTCGAAATACGAATAAATTTGCAGAATCAGGATGGGAAACATTCACACCGTAGGCCCAAATGAAGCCCTTGTTATATCAGGTAATTATATTCTCCATTTTTAAGATATTTGCATGGTGAACATTTTAGAATGTCGTAGATACAGAGTCTGGAAGTGATGTATTTATCCGATCGGTGTCAAGGCCACTTATTTCTGTTAATATCAGTTTTATCTGACCAACTTTTGTATATATCTTTTTTTTTTGTACACTGTCACAATTCAAAGATTTTGAAATATTCATGTTCATAATACGTTGGCCGCCAATACGTTTGTTAAAGTAATCAAAGCTTAATCTAATTCGATTATCAACTGACAAAAATTAATGTAAACAAATGAAATGGCAAATTTATTCACTCCAGCATTCCAGGAAAATAATATGAATTAGGCAAACCCTCAAAGCGATCTCTTTGACAGAAATAATAGTACATTAATGATTATAAATTCAACCCATCAGCGGTTACACATTTAATATTATCAATACAATTAGGACACAACCACACACTATAGGCCCATTTCATATTTTATATGATACATGTCATAAAATTTGCATGTAAATTAAATCCACCCATCGGACAACATAGATGGGAACCATAATAGGACGGAAACAGATTAAAGTTCTGGTAATATGAAATTGGGCAAAGCCTATGAACAAATATAGTCAGTTAAAACAAATATTCATTTTTATTTTACATTATTTGTTTTAAAAGTGCCATTAAGTATTTTAAACACCTGAACACTTCTTCTGTTTATTTTGGTTCCCTGTCCTATAATATGGTTTCCACAGAAGTGGGCAGGAGACCAGTCTACGCATCCATTTTTAATAAGAATTTCCTCAGGTTTTAGCCTTATCTTGTAAGTCGAAAGTTGCGCTTTGTCTATTACCCATAATTTTGCAGTACTTCCAATCAAACTTTTTAAATCCATCACTGTATATAGCTTGTACTTGCATTACAGTAAAGCTCCCTTTGCGAGCAGGCACTTTGGACCTGCTCTTCTACCTGCTATCAGTTTTACAGACATTTCGTAAGCTTTGTAAATAATATAATAACTTTAAGCCAGTCTTCGTAATTAACATTTTGAAGTTACTGGCCAGTAACTTTTGAGAAGTTACTTGCTCGATACCAACTTTATTAGCCGGAATAAATTTTTCAAATTTTGATGTTTTTTTTTTATCTTTAATGCTGAAGGTAAATAAAAGAAACAAAAGGAAATCCAATAAAAGTCTTGTGTCATAGTTTATTTTATTGTTATTCCCTGCTGTACATGAAAATCATTTTTCACGGTTACTACGATATGATACTTGACAATGGAAAACGGAACATAAACAAAGTTAGTTCCCAATAAATTTCTTGCTTTACATGGCGGAAGTAAGCCAAGAAACAGTAGTGACGTGGCAAAAAGTGAGCGGTTGAACACCACTATAATGAATTTCGCGATCGGAAATTTTACTCGCCAGACAGGCAAGCAAAATTGGATTTTTTAGCCGCCCGAATTTAATATTTACTTGCCAGGGCGATCGGGCGAGTGCTAATTTCAAAGACTGCTTTAAGCTTATGTTTATAGTTGTGTAAATTGTGTCATCCATCGCACGGCGGTTTCGCTCCATTTTAATATTTAAATGAATATAGAGTGGAAAAAGTAAAATTTGAGAGAATTCTGTGTGATCCATCTTAAAAATAGGGAAAGAATTTTTTTAGTGATAATGCGATATATCTCACTGAGAAGTGAAAAACTGGTAATGACATTATGTTTTCCGCAAATCAACATTTTTTTTCTGTCCTTAATTTTGGGGAAAAATTACACTGACTGTATATTTGCAAAAAGGGAAGAAGTACCTGATGTAAATTCAATTTTTGTGGAAAACTGCATGATTATAAAGAATTTTTCACTTAATTTCATTCTTAATAAGCGGGTTAAGCCAATTAACCATTCCTTACTTGACCTGTAATTTTTTAGAGCCGCTGTCACTGTTGAAATATCTAAGCTTTCATTTTCATTTCTAAAATTCTCACTTTTTTCCCTGCCATTATTCATAAACGATGTCAGTGTTACATATACTGGTCGGGGACCATCAACCGGACACTTTTTGAACATTTTTCCATACAGATTTCATAATTTTTAACCTACATGTAGAGACCTTAAAATTTGACACAGTTCAGCTAGGTTCTTCTCCTAACTAACAAACTAGTTTGTTTATTTCCGATTGTATTGACACTTATATCTGAGGCTCGACAAGGAGGGTATCAAAATTACCTAGATTGTCTACACTACAGTACCATGTGTCCGGACACATATGTATATCACGTGATTTAATTCAGATAAAAGCTGGGGTGTTTTGATTTTAGATTTTTAACATGATATACAATATTAGAACAAATGCTGAAGTTTTTGATATTCTATTATTCACTCTGCAAATGATTATAGCTGGTATATGAGGTCAGGCATTGCTTTCTTGACCCCCTAATTTCAACGTCAACATTCTTGAAATAGACATTAAAATATTACTATTTACGGAGGTTAAAATAAATTAATTTACTTAATTTTAGAATAAACATGCACTTATTGTTGATAAAAAAGTGACTGACAACCACTGAACAAAGAAAATACTAAATTAAGCATTTTCTGGGTCGTCCGGGTTTGGTGGTTGTCCGGTTTTGGTGGTCCCCAACCAGTATATATATTAATGTAAGTTTTTTTAGTCAGCAAAATTTTAGTGTAACTTTACGTAAAAACTTCTTTTTGCTTTTAAATAAATAATCAGCATCGAGAGAATGTGTGACATTTGAAAAAATCTCTTGATCTGAAGAAATATTCACAATTTTTGTTGTGGTACATTTAATTGTCTATACTAAGCAGTCTGCGAAAAATTGGGAAAGTCCGAGCCCCAGTTTAGTAAAATTTCTTTTCGGGCTGGCATAAAATGTAGGGAGCCTAGTTTGACAGTCTAGCAATGTTTTGAGATCTGATAAAAAAAACAACAACATTTATATGCAGTGATTGAGAATATTATTGTAATTTGATTTTTTTCATGGTATTGGCATGAGGTGTCCAGTGTCCAAAATGATTTATCTATAGTTTCATTTAAGCCTGTTGTATTTATAATGTCAGACCGAGAGGGATATGCGTATTGATTTTTTTCCTGAGTATAAAGCTCTCAAAACATATTGCTAGACTGTCGAACAAGGCTCCCTACATTTTATGCTAGCCTGAACGGAATTTTACTAGACTGGGGCTTTCCCTATTTTTCGCAGTCCGTAACATTAAATTTTTTGGTGAGTGATCATAATAAAAAATAATTTTTATAAATTAAGTAACTACGTTTTTTGTACGGGAACTGCTCGCATGCCAGTAGTGTAGAACTCAACAAGAATCCAAGTACGGTAAAGGAACCAAACTCAGTAAGATTAAGAATTTGATTTTGGGAAAGGGTCAGATCATTATCATGTGAACCAGTACTGGGTGTAATTATAATAAGAGACTCTGTGTCTTATAATTTTAATGATGAAGTAACATACAAAAGTAATTATTCTGACTATAGTAAAATAAATATTGTTCTGATTTATATTTCATTTAGAAAAAAATATTAGGATTTTATTTCATCCATGGAATTATTAAAGGATGCCCAAAAGTGGTTTATTAAGTTTCACATTTTCAAGTTGATTATTAAACAATCAAATTGTTAACAATCAGTTCAACTGTTAAAAAAGAAATCATACCAGACTGTTGGAGCATTGTAATCATGCAAAATACATTATTGTGATACATAGGCTACAAAATTCACACAACTCAGAATGAAGTTTTCAAACAAATTCAAACGGAAAACATCTAAAAATCACATCTAAAAAATCGACAACTTCAGTTAATTTCTCCTCCATTAGCATTTACAACAGACTATGAATGATTGTAGTTCATTAAAATTTCACAAAGTGCTAGAGATGACTGGGTCAGGAAGCATTTCTCTAACTTACTTTGGTTTTTATTTATTTATAAAATACTTAAGTATGACTACTTATCTGTAAGTGGTATCTGATTGAAACTTCATACAGTACAGACTGATAGAGGGCATGCAGAGAGGAAGTGTAATGTTTGGAACCATATTATAACTCTAGATTACTTATTTTTCCCAATTATCTCTTAGCTTAGTTAATATAACATATATATTATCATCAAGAGAAAATTGGTAGTAATTCTCTTTTCTTTCAGGGAGCATTATTTTGTTTTTATAGCAATTTCTTGTTGATTTTTAATCATGCAAAACCAAGGTGAAAAAAAAAAGATTCTAAACTTTTTTAGCTGGATGTTTGGAAGACAATTAATGTTTCCATTCAAATTTAGTAAAATTTTATTTTTTAGTTTAAATTAAAGGGCAACAAATATAAATCTATGAAATTTTTAATTAAAATATTTATTTAATGTATAAATAATTTTCACTACCAATATATATGGTACATGTTTCTAATATTATACAATGTATTAAAATGTAGGTAAAATATTTAAGAATAGATACATGTATCTAGTAGGATACACTACTGTATTATTTTTATGTGTACACATTTTGAAATACTAGAGGATACGGACTGTAAAAGGTCACATAAACATGATTTTATATCTATTATTATTGTGGTGTCAAATTTTGAATGGATGAAAGCTTACTCTTTATGTTGATGTACTAATATAAAAAATTTAATATTCTGTTTTCATAAAGTAAAAAATATGAAAGCCTTTCATCATCAATTCACTATGAGGTAGAGAAACTTCTGTGCTCTTTGTGAGTTTTGGTTATGCTATTATTTTACTCATGTTATTTTAGAACTACTCACATGTTCAAAACAAAGTCATATTGAGTAAGCTTTGATGTTGCCAATTTTTCAATTTATTACCTTTTTCATTCTCATTTGAGTTTTGACAATTTCATTGAGCTTTACTTTTATATTGTATTTCACAATTTTTTTTGTTTATTTGGTGTATTTTGAAACAGTAGCCTGTCTTGTAACGAAATAAGTGAAGACAACAGTCAGTATTATTTCAAAATAACTGAACTTTTTCTAGCCATTTTGGGAATAAGTACTAAACCCATTATGTGTTTCTGGTGTTTTATAGTCAATAACTTCACTTTGACAATTATCGTGAATTTTCATTAAAGGCCCATTATGCCTCACAGATGCTACCAATTTAATTTCTCTAAATCTTTTAATTTTTGGTATCTTGTTAAAGTTTTAAAAGTAATACTCATTTGCTACATGCATGGACTATCTTTTGCAACTATAGCTATGTTGGCAATCAACATAATAATAGTTAATCAGTATTTTGTATGGAAGTCAACTACCACTTTGTTTACATTTTGCTACCTTTTGGACACATTACTGCAAGTTATGTGCTACTTTTTTCAGTTGTTTAACATCTGACAAGCTCTAAATCCATTATTAAAACATGCTTAAACATGTTTCTGACATTCAAAAATAATTTAAGAGTATTGATTTCTTAGGCATAAGGTGCCTTTAAACAATGGCTTTGTGAATGAGGACCTAGCTATTATCTCATTCTGCCCGTGTTGCATAGATAGAGTATCAATAAATAGCCACCAGCATTTAAACTGCTTCCACAAATATATCTGAAATACTGAATATTACTTTATGTTTAATCATCAAGTTAATGCCATACTTGCTGATGGTTATTAGGTTTATAAAGATGACCGCTTGGTGTTTAAGTGTTTAACCCATGTACATGTTAGACTTACAGTAAATGCTAATACTAGACAGGGCAACCAGGAAATGTGTACAAAACCACTAGCCAATGTGCTATTAATAAATTCTCTATACTATTATTTATGTATAACCTCCAATATTCCATACCATAGAATAAAATATTGATGAAACATGTGTGGGTTACAGTCTAGAGCTACCAGTATGTTGATTTACACATGGCCAGACAAATATCCATGAATATGATATCTAAACAAAGCAACTAGATTACAGAGGGGTAATTTAGTAGTCTCAAGTTATTGCACTACACTTATGTATTTTAAACTTTGTGGCATGGCATATGAGAAATTGCATTATAAGGATCCTGTAATATTAAGTTTAGGCTATTGGTTTTTCTGGCAAGAAGTGTCTCAGAATATGCATGGCTTAAATTTTGACAGTAACTATGTTTATAAACTGTGATTTCAATATTTAATCAGTAAGAGATTTTCCTTTAAGACTCTCCTTTGGGTTGATTTTACTGTTGAGGCAGTATGCTTGAAATTAAATACCCAGCAAAGTACTTCTGATTTATTTATTTATTTATAAGTAATGTTTATATAGAAGTTTAATGTACTGAGGATAGAATTACTTCCTACTTTTATGATTATACATGTAATGCTGTACATGTACACTAGATTGGAAAAAGATACTACATATACATAATGTTATGACTAGAAAAGTATTTACATTAAGGCCATCCAAGGGGTATATAGTGAGTGAACAGGTGAAAGTAATAATAAGTTTTCATTTTGCCATAATTCCTTTCAATTTAATGATTTAATAATAACCCAAACAAATTCCTGTAAATTTAAATCTAAGGGAATTGAACTGTAACAACTAACAAGCACTTAATAAAAAGAGTAAGACAGTCTTTTTATATTTTAGGCAGATTTATATTTTAAAATACATTTACCAATATCAATTGTTGTTCAATCACTCTTTTAACAGTAAGTCTTTCGAAAATATGAGCATAATGTCACTTAATTATACAATTTCATTTTAATTGCAGCACATTTACCTACTAAATAATTCACTGCTTCCATATCTGTACAACAACAGTTTAATTTTTAATTTAACCAACTTAGCACAGAAATTATTCAAGTGGGGGAAATCTGCAATCTAAAAATAAACTGCAAGGCTTATAGTTTAGATATTTAAACAATGTCCTGTATGAAGAGAACAATGTTTGTTTTAAAACTGCTGCCAATTTCTATGTAAGGAATGCTACTTGCATACTCTCTTTAGACTAAGTTGTAAAGTTTGAGGAAATATAAGTAACAGTGACCAAAAGTAGTAAAATCTAATCTGATGTATTTATGTGATATATTTCAGGTGGCTGCTGTGGGGATGGACGTAAATTTATTGTCGGAGGCTGGGGATGGGCCTGGTGGTGTGTGACTGACACTCAGAGGTAATGTTTTATATATACATACCCCCCCCCTCATTTTTAAACCCTCAAAGGTAAATGCAAAATAAAAAAATCCTAATTATTTTATATTTTAACAATGGTCCTCCTACGGATATTCATATGAAGCCTATTCATTTGTTGACCTGTTGAACAAATTAAATATGAAATATTTTACATTGAAAATATTTTGACAATGAAAATAGAATAGTCCAGATTGATCATTGACTTTCTTTATAATTAACAGCATATCTTTGGAGGTTATGACTTTGAACCCTCAGTGTGAGAGTGTGGAAACATCAGAGGGTGTACCAGTGACCGTTACTGGCGTGGCTCAGTGCAAGATCATGAGACAACCAGACATATTGAAGACAGCTTGTGAACAGTTCCTCGGTAAATCTGTAGATCACATACAGAGAGTCATCCTACAGACACTGGAAGGTCATCTTAGAGCTATCTTAGGTAAAATATTTGATAATGTCTCTGTTAACTATGTGAATGATACTGGCATAATGTCAGATCTATACCACTAGTATAGAGCTTGGGTAGCATAAATATACTGAAACAAAACAGAAACTTTCTCCAAGTTTGAATGTAGATATGTTAGTACAGTTTTTCAATCCTTTGAAACTCGATTTTTATGTTGAATAAA
>NW_026861725.1:0-13375 GCF_026571515.1 Ruditapes philippinarum | reverse complement strand
CTTCATTTGGATGTCAATTATATATACATTCGTTTAATACATTATCGAAGATATATTTACATCTGAAACCACGTGGAAGAACTACTTTCACTCCGTATTGTTTCCGAGGTGTTTATAGATAATAGCCGAGGACGTTCCGATTGCTAAACTGTGTTGATACGCAGTAAACAGACAAATCTTATATTCTTGGTCGCAGTGAGCACTTTTACAGACTCGCCTCGCTGAATAGTTTCCATTTTGGAACTTATCACTGCAATAAATTTGTGTTAAAGTTGCTATAGCAACCATCGACCTGAATCTTTCGGTGAAGGTGAATCTAATCTGCACCGTCATTTAACAAAATAAGACACATTTTTTTTCTTTGTAATTGTATGCTTCAATTACTTTTTACGCGAAGTGTATAGACCATTTTCAGAAAATTGAGATGTTTTTTTTTTTTCGTTTTATCCAACTGTTACGTGATATAGTCCTGTTGTTTGTTTTTTACACTATCATATTACATAGACAAACAGATAAAATATTTTAAACTTGTAAAGCATGATAAAGTTGTGACATATTGTTAATATTGAACTAATCAATATTTATGCTATTAAACGATTTCAAAAATAGCCCTAGTTCTTACATAACAATATATTTAATCATGACTTAAATCTAAAAATAGAAAGCATGTTTTTTATAGTTAAAATGTGAAATTATGCTCATCCAAGGGTATATACACTATTTACCCTTGGATGAGCATAATGTTACTTTTTAACTTTAACTTTCATCTTTTCATTTACTACATGTATATTACTGTATAGTAAATGAACAGGTTTTATAAATTACTTCGCGAACGATAAATAGCTCACGTAGTGCAGGGAAATTTCAGTAAATATCCGTTGGAAATACCTGTAGCGTTCAATGTATAAAAAATAGACTGGGGCAGTCTTTTTATATATTTTAGGCAGATTTATATGTGATCATAAATATTTTCCAGTATAAACTATTGGTCAATCACCAGTATAATAATCATAATAGTCAATCTTTTGACATTTAAGGTCAATTCAACTCCGCCTGACAATGAAAATATAAGCATAATTTCACTATAACAGAGAAATAGTTTTCAATTTTTTGTTGAGTAAAACATAACAGTTGATCGTAGTATTGTAATATTTAATTTTCAGCATTCATAACCTTATCAAATATATATTACATAATTTTATGTCAATACACAGCACACAACGTTGCTGATTTATCATCCTACTGCCAACCCATTTGTGTCGTCACTAATGAGTTTGAATCTTTGCATATAATAGAATACATGTAAGAAAAAAATGATATACAAGATTCATAACCACCAGTGTACCAGGACAATGTCCGTGAGTCATTCACATGAATTTCCTGACTGACATTTGTCACAAAGTTCCGACATGTGTGGCTTGTTTGGGTCGGTATGATGGGTCTTGTCACACCCGCATGTCCCACAACTAGAACACGTTGTCTCCTCCACTTTATATGGCTGACACGTGGTATTACACGTCTTACAGTTGTGTCCCAAGAACTAAAATAAATGAATGAATAAGTTAAGTAATTAATTTATTAATTAATTTTGATTCTTATACACATGTTCGATAATCCCAGAAGAAAAGGTGGAACGATCAATTAAATGTTAACAGTTGAAGCGTTACTTTAAACATATACAAAGTAAATGCATAACTGTGACCACATTGTAGCATTGTAGCAAACACATTAAATTTATACTTTCGGTTAAATATTCAATATATATTCCTGTCAAAATAAACGCAGCATAATAATGCCACACCAAGAGATCGAACTCTGGATCCCTGGTTCAATTGATCTACCGTTATCTATATTTCGTTTATCTTAAAATGTGTCATTTTATGCAACATATCGGGTTAAGGGTGTGTGGGTGAAGGGGGGGGGGACTCAATTGACTGTTGATGGGGTGGAGCGCGGTGGTGGTGTGAATCCTATTTAGATCTCAAAAAAGAGCAACGGTAAGAAATAAATGTGAAGTTCCGCTGATCCAGATGTGCAGTTTAACACCATATGTGAAAGAGAAATAGGTCAATTACAGGGTAAGTGTTCAACTTTTTAAACAGATATGTAAAATTTAAAGCTCTTTTGACGAAAATCAAAATGTTATTGATACTACCCAATTTTGAGATCCATATAGGGTTCACCCCCATCCTTGTGATTTTAACTGAGGACATATTGTTTCAAAAGTCAAAGTCCCCGATATTCCCCGGAGGTAGGGGAGCCGTTGTTACAATGGATTATGAATAGGATAGCATAGTTGTTATGAAATACCAATTACTGCCCTTGAGTCTTTAAATTAAAAACAAATATTCTTATTTAAGAATTCAATGAATCTTAAAACAAAAATAATCACCGTTCCTCTTTCTTTGTCCTCGTAATAAACATGCGAACTTTCCCACTCGCTGTTACAGTTGAGACATTTGAAAAATCCATACATTGTTACCCTAGCAACGACAAATTCTGGTAAAATAATTCCAAGAACTATTGTATGTAGCAACTGTAAAGTCCTTACTAAATAATGACAGGTGAGTTGGTTACACAGGTTAAAATTTCTGGGCGGAGCTATAGGTTAAAACAGATACACCATTGGTGCGTTGACGATTTCTGGGTTTGCGTAAATTATACCATAATCATGTGACCTTTCTTATGCAACCTCACTCGACTTCCGTCTCGTGAGGTCAAGGCATAAGAAAGGTCACGTGATTATGGTATAATTTACGCAAACCCAGAAATCGTCAACGCAGCAATGGTATATCTATTACTTAACTATCGGGGAACTGAACGCTCACCTAAAGTTAATACATGTATCGACATAATTTAAAAATTTACGAAAAGGGTAACAAGTGAATGTGTTTTATAAAATAAAAATAAATAGATGATAACGATTTTTTTAAAATCATTCTCTTAAAAAAAATCTTGATTCACTTTCGTTTTCCTATGTGATTATATTATATAAGATATGATGATGATGTGTCGTACATAGGGGTCAGGTTTCACGTTCAAACGTGACGATTGTCAATCTGTGCATAGCTTTGTCATTTATGGATGGACTTTGAAACAATAATTCTTAATAAATGTGTTATGATATATTATTATAATAATCTTACACTTTCAAAATAGAATGTAAGCTAATTTACCACGATTTAAATGATGAGCTGTGTTTTACAGATGGCCGAGTTATGGTCTACGTCTGATCATTTAAATCTGTTTTTGAATGTTCCTCTCGTGTATTACAGCAGAAAATACTTAAATGTCCTGTAACACAATTTATTATGGTTTTATATCATAAACATGATGCTCAAATTAAGATTTATCAATTGTGTAAGTTATAAAAAAAGCATTATTAATAAAGATATTACCGAATTTAACATTAATAAAGGGAGGTAATAAAAAAGTTAAATTTTTCAATAAGAAATGAATGCATATACATGTATTTTAATGATTTCATATAATATGTGTACATATTTTACATATTGTTCGATGTTTGAAAATTGTTTTATAAGCAGAATTACACTCCTTCTTGTTTTAAAGTGTAAAGCCTCGGTCTCACTTACTCCCGGCAGAGTTACGGATGTACCCCGGTTTTTCCCGGTCGTACCCGGATCACCCCGGACGTCTACCGGGGCTCTGCCGGGGCTCTGCCGGGATGTAAGTGAGACTGTAGCTTAAAGTACCGTGACATTACAGGAGGAGTATTTTATAATATAGTGACAATGTTTAAAACTTTTGTTTCTCTTTTGCTCTTGTAATGCATTCACAATTTGTTCAGTTGAGCTTCAATATGTTTAATATCTACAAAGCATGTTGGATAGTAGCCAAGTTAAACTTTTCAATAGGGAATAGGGAGACGCGTGACTCAATTTTACAGGAATGTAAATATAATGTATATCATATCACGCGTAACGCAATATAATGCATGTAATACATGATAATATCATATTTCAAAACATTGAAACAAATCCAGGAAGTAATGTAAAATATTCAAGTTCGTCTGCACAATAACAAGTACAATACCAGTGGATATTCATTTAGCTAAATTTCACAAATTAAATATATGTTTTAATAAGATCATTTTTTTTATTTTGAATGTAATAAATCTGTGAAATAAGAAAAGAAATTGAATACTCGTAAAGGGAAAAATTATGGTGGCACAGAGGTGACATGTGTGTGTGTTTTATCTCGTGCGCACGAGATACTATGTCGTGGCCAGTCGTTGACATGAGATATTTGAATCGTGCGCAATAGATACTTAAACGTGGCCACGAGTTACTAAATCGTGCTCACGAGTTACTAAGTAGAGCGCATCAGATAATTGACATTACGCCGCCTGTCAATCAAGCTGGCAGTGGTCTTACAGATAAGCCAATCGGCGATCGTTATCAGTTTCATGCTAAGATGTCTGGGAAGTCCGCCATTTTCCTTAGACAAGCTATGTCTATAAGACAATGGTGCAGCAGTATTTATATTGAAATTTTGATTTTTTTTGTCAATTTAAAGCTATTAAAACGGTATATCTAAGTTACAAAATATCCTCACATATTGACAGATGGAGTCAGTTAGTTCATTTTACAAAAAAAAAACAAAAATATCAGTAACTTTCTATATATGAAGATAATAAGTTATATAGAAAGTAGGAAAGTTAAAACTAGCAATACCACATTGCATTAAACAAGGAAAATGTTTGAACAAATACTCTATTCCTTCCTTCATTACAATTGTGTCTATTCATAATCACATAATATATTATAATAAGGTCTCAGAATATCCAGAAGATATGACATTTTTTGTTCGTTTATAACATATTGTCAATAAAATGCTGCAGTAGAAAAAAAAGTACTTGCAAATGAAATGAAAAAAATATGCAATAAATATTTCAGGTGAAATTATCCTACCTAAATATTTCTATTAAAGCTCAAAGAATTAAGATTCAAGATTAAATATTTTAAATATATCTGCTTCAATAACATCTAATCTGATCACGGTTTTAATTTAAAATATGTGAAATTTATTTTGAAGTTAATAATATTGCGTTTTATCACGAAAATATCTAATGTACAAATATACATATAATCATATATCATACTACAAAGTTACGCATGGGCAATTTTCTCATTTAATTTTGACAATTTATGCGCAATTGGCATTATATATACTGATTTTGAACATAAAACCCCTAAAACATTTGTAAATGTTACTGTTTCATTGATATAATTTTATTATTATATGTTCCACTACATCAATTTTAACTATCTTTGAATTTGTAAACTATAATGATAATTTGTCAGTAACATCTTCCTTGAAGTCAGCGAGAAATATAACAAGATCTTTGCCAAACGTTTTATTCATCATTTATGTATGAATGCATTTATTTGTTACTTTTTTAAATACCATAATACATTGAACTATTCAATAAAAGCATTAAAATTTTATATATACCAAATGATATAAGGTAAATTCATTAGTCACTTAAGTGGCATGACAGTTTCGCGTAAACGTCGGTACCGTCTTTTGTCTAAGGTTCTGAATGACCGGGTCACGTGAATCAGTGGGCGGAGCAATCTCTTCTCTGGTGTAATGTCAATTAAGTTATGCGCACGAGATACGTTGTCGTGGGCACGAGATACTATGTTGTGGCCACAAGTAATTAAGTGTTGCGAATGAGATAATTTAGGAATGGGAAACTTGAGAAAGAATAAGCCATGGTTTATATAACCTAGTATCGACATTGCATCTGATCAGTAGATTTATCAGTAACTTATAATTTTGAGGTCATTTGGTCAAAAATAAGGGTCACAATGGCGATAAATGTTCAATCATTGTCCAGTCAATAACTTGCATTTATATGACAGGCAGGTGAAGCAGGGGCATCATTGTCCTACAGCACATTTCTAGTTAACTAAGAAAGTTTGTAACTCGTGGCCACGACATAGTATCTCGTGTGGACCACTTTATTATGTCGTGTCCACGACTTAGTAACACGTGACCACGACATAGTATATCGTGCCCACGACTTAGCTATCTTGTGACCATGACTTAGTAACTTTGCACAATTGATACCTGATTATAAATAGTCCATTTTGGCTCTGTATACATGTCATGTTTATTGCAAAAAAGTTTATAGACGGTAAAGAATTTGGTCACGTTGTAATCGCATGCTCGATGATGACGTCATAATTACAATTATGAATTCTTGGAGAATATTCTATTAAATGTATTATTCATTGTCAGCTACCATGATATGTTGGTTTCTGAACACGGGTGCCTTAGCGGCCTACTAATAAATATTTATTAATGACTAAAATAACGACTTTAAATATAGAGCCAGATCTATTTGATATGTCATATGATGAAGTCGTCATCATCAGATGATCTAGATTCTACTTCCAGTACAACTGATAATAATAATAATAAAATAATAATAATAAATTGATAAAAAAAATTAAAATAAAATAAAAATATCTAGAATCTAATAGATCTAATAATAATATATAGAATATTATGAATATAGGTAAATAAATAAACTGGTATTTTATTTATTGATTAATTACCAGCTCATCTGGGATTAGAACCTAGTGACAGAACAGCCTAATTAATGTCAACTGATAATTTAATATCTTTTTAAATTTTTATTAATAAAATTATCTCTGTGGTAGATGCCAAAAGCAAAACCAAGGTCAAGGAGGACTAGGTCGGAATTAAGAGAAAATGATCAACAAGGTGTCCAGCCCCTGCATCAGCAGGTCTTGCAGCGTAGGGCATGTCAGTCACACCCTGATGTCCAACCACCTGTCAGTCAGCCTCTTGCACATCAGCCTCCATCAGTAAACATACAGCCTCCTGTGATTGTAAAGCAACCTGCTGTCCAGCCTTTTCTTGTTGACGTACAGAAACCTGTTGTTCAGCATCAACTTCTCAATGTACAGCCACCTATGCACCAGCATGGACAGCCTCAGCATGAACAGCCTCAGTCAGTAGAAAGGCGACAGCTGTCAGACGGTACAAGTAACAGTATTTCTTTTTATACGCCCGTTTGAAAAACGGGACGTATTATGGGAACGCCCCTGGCGGGCGGGCGGTCGGGCGGGCGGGCCTCGTCCAATTTTGTCCGGATCATATCTCCTACATGTATAGAGGGATTTTAATGAAACTTCATAGAAATGTTCACCACTATGAGGAGCAGTGTCGCGCACATGAACCAGGTCTCTAGGTCAAAGGTCAAGGTCACACTTAGAGCTCATTGAAAAATGCTTGTCCGGAGCAAAACTTCCACATGTATAGAGGGATTTCAATATTACTTGGCACAAATGTTCACCATTGTGAGGCGGAGTGTCGCGCGCAAGATTCAGGTCCTTGCGGCCAAGGTCAAGGTCACACATAGAGGTCAAATTTCAGATAAAAATATGAAGATGTGTATATGGACCATTTAGTCATCAAATATTGAGGGATTGTAACACAAATGGTCATTATCAAGACTATGGCTGTGATACATATAATTTAGGTCAATATATACAAGGTCAAGGTCACTAAAGATGATGAAATATCCAGATTTTGTCCGGAGCATATCTCCTACACGCATGGTGGGATTTAAATGAAATTTCATAGAAATGTTCACCATTATGAGAAGCCATGTCACGCACATGAACTAGGTCAAAGGTCAAGGTCACACTTAGAGCTCTTTAAAAAACGCTTGTCCGGAGCAAAACTTCCACATGCATAGAGGGATTTCAATATAACTTGGCACAAATGTTCACCATTGTGAGGCTGAGTGTCGCACGCAAAATTCAGATCCCTGCTACCAAAGTCAAGGTTACACATAGAGGTCAAAGTTCAGATAAAAATTTGAAGATGTGTATAGGGACCATTTAGTCATCATTTATTGATGGATTGTAGCACAAATGGTAACTATCATGACTACAGGTGTGACACATTTAATTTAGGTTAATATTTGCAAGGTAAAGGTCACTTGAGATAATTCAATATCCAGATGTTGTCCGGAGCATATTTTCTACATGCATGGAGGAATTTTAATGTTACTTTATAGAATTGTTCACCACCATGAGACGTAGTGCCCTGCACATGAACTAAGTCTCTAGGTCAAAGGTGAAGGTCACAGTTAGAGCTCATAGAAAAACGCTTGTCTGGAGCAAAACTTCTACATGCATAGAGGGATTTCAATATAATTTGGCACAAATGTTCATCATTGTGAGGCTGAGTGCCGTGCATAAAATTCAGGTCCCTGCCACCAAGGTCAAGGTCAAACATCCTGTGCATATCTTCCCTACTGATTTGTTTTAAGGTTCATTTAACAACACAGTGCCAAGAATAAAAACTTGCTTGCTAGATAACACTTATCCATAATGCCCCCATCTCCATCTAAAGCTTTCGTAAACGGGCGTATTTTGTGACTATGGCACCCTTGTTTAAATGATGATAATAATAATAACATACAACAAAATGTTAACTTAACAACCAACCCATTTGATCATAACATTCTTGTTCCTCTAACGGTCGAAAATGTACATTTCCATGTACCCACTTGCACACAAATAAAAAAAATTAATAATGAGTATATTGAAATGAGCGCTTTATTACCTGAAAATCAAGCTGAACCAAGTGCTAAAATGCTTATTCTCCAGAATGGCAACATTATTGCTAAGGAAAAACAGCATAAAAGTATTACAAATATAGAAAAATTGGTCAGATGCTTTCATAGTTTTTATATCAATATGTTTTGAGACACCCTGAGGCAACTCAGGGTCTTTTAAAGTAAATGTCAGTAATCAGAAGGCTTGCAGCACGTAATGCAAACTGGGTTTATTACGACAGTTTCGTTTGCGTAAGGCAGTTAATCCAACCAGTAGCTGGGCTGTTATTGATACTGAATTATGGCTTCTTAGCACTAGTGGTAATAATCAAGTATTTAGTGATAGCCGTCCATGCTATGATTATAATTTCAAAGGTTTATGTCAGAAGCAGTACTGTAGTTATCAGCACAAATGTTTGAAATGTACACTGAATCATCCAGTTTGCAAATGCAGGTTTTCTGATAATAATCAAACATCTCAAAATGTAAGTAATTTCAGGCCAAATCGACAAAATCGAATGCCAGTTGCCGCAAGAGCCCAGCAGAACACACCAAGGTTTATGGGACCTCGCTTCAACACCTATTAAAGTTGAGAGGTTATCTTTTTGGTTAAATGATTATCCAGATCAAGACATCACCAATTATCTTTTAAATGGCTTTCAAAATGGTTTCAAATTAAGATATACTGGGCCGCACATCCCTCTTTTTCTAAAAAATTTAAAATCTGCCATAATATGCCCAGAAATATTTCAAGAAAAGCTAAATAAAGAACTAATGTTGGGTCACCTTTATGGTCCATTTGAACATCCACCATTTTCCAATTTGAGAATTAATCCTTGTGGTTTGGTACCAAACAAATCCGGAGGGTGGCGACTTATCACTCATTTGTCATTCCCTCCATCGTTAAGCAAAAATGAGTTTATAGATCCAGAGTTAACCTCGGTGCAATATTCAAAATTTGACAGTGTTATAGAAATGGTACAAGGTCTTGGTAAAGGGGCACTACTCATGAAAAAAGCTATAAAGTCAGCGTTCGATTTACTTCCCGTTTACCCATCTGATTTCCCACTATTGGGTATTTACAACGATTTTACATCGGAGATCTTAATTCAGAAAACCATGCCACAAGGATGATGTTCTCTAAGCTGTGCAACCTTTGAAAAGTTTTCAACTTTCTTACATTGGATAATAGCTAAATATTCCAAGTCCACTAATATTGACCATTATTTAGATGATTTTTTGTTTGCGGCCATGACATTACCCGACTTATCTGCTATAGTTGATACTTTTGATTTTATTTGTGGTGATATTGGGGTGCCACTAAATGAAGATAAAAATGTAGGTTCAGTTACAACTATTGTTTATCTAGAACGCCGCCTTTCCTTGTTGATCTTGTTTTTCATATTTTTTGGAAATAGATTCAGAAAATGGAATTATTAGAATTCCACATGGAAAGATTATAGCGTTAATACATCTGTTGGAAACATTTATGGATAAAAAGAAAATTACACCAAAGCAGTTACAATCATTGGTTGGCTCTCTTTAATTTCATCTGCAGAGCCATTCCTTCTGGTAAAGCATTCAATAGACGTTTTTGTAATGCTATGTCCCAAGCACGTTTACCCTATTTATTTCATTTCATTAGAGTCTCTGCTGGAATGCGCTACGATATGGAAGTATGTTTTTTGTTTTTAAAAGATTTTTATGGTATTTGGTACTTAATTGACCTTGAATGGACCAGTTCAGACAATCTGGAATTATTCACGGATGCCTGTGGCAATAAAGAATGTGGATGCGGGGCTTATTTTCAAGGGAAGTGGTGTTTTTTAAAGTGGCCATCTGATCTAACACCTGAGCTTTTAAGGTATATAACTTATCTAGAGCTTATTCCCATTATGTTGGCTCTCTCTGTTTGGGGACACCTTTTTCAAAGGAATAAAAATCTTTTCAGAACTGATAATAATGCCTTAGTAGCTATTATAAATAATAGGTCATCAAAAAATAACAAGGTCATGAATCTGGTACGTCAGCTTGTGCTTTTTACTCTGAGATACGGTATTCAGTTTTGAGCTCTGCATATTTCGACTTCAAAAAATGTAATAACTGATGACTGTGGAATCGTCTAGGCAAAGTTCTACCAGTTGGAGTGTCATTGGCACCGGAAGAAATCCCGGTTTCGTTTCTAAACATTTTCAAACAGAAATTGATAAATTAGCTATGTCATCTATGTCTGATAATACTCTGAAGACATATAATAATGGGCTTTCTTTATATAAGCATTTCACAGAAGAGCTAAAAAAAAATCTTGCATGGCCACCTTCTGTGGAAAGTGTGTTAGAATTCATTGCGTATATGTCTTTGGCGGGTTACTCATTTAAAACTGTCAATAGTTACATATCTGCTTTAAGTTTTCAGTGTAAACTTAATGACTTCATTGATTCTACACAGCACTTCCTTGTGAGAAAAGTCTTAAAAGGTTACATGAAGGTTAACATATATCAGATTACCAATTTCTTATTCAATATTAATTACTTTGTTAAAAAATCTTCATTTTGTGTGTACTTCAAGTTATGAGGCTAACCTTTTTCAAGCCGCATTTTGTTTGGCATATTTTGCATTGTTACGAATCAGTGAGTTTGTTCCATCAAATCCAAGAGAGTCAAATAAGATCATCCAACTGTCAGATGTTGAGGTAAATCAAATGCAAGTTTCAATAAAAGTTAGGCACTCCAAAACTGATCAGTTAAGTCAAGGTCCTAGATTAATCATCCCACATTCTGGACAGGGAACAACAGTTAACTCTACTCTTTTGCAGTCTCCTGCAGTTAGACCTAATATCTCTTCTCAATTTCTCTGTCATTTTGATGGAACAAACCTTACTTCATACCAATTTAACTTTGTTATGAGGAAAGTTCTTGAATTCAGTAACTACAACAATCACACTCTTTTCGTATAGGTTCTGCAACTGATTTATTTTTACAAGGTTTTTCCGATGAGCAAATAAAAAATCTTGGAAGGTGGAAAAGTTCGGCATATCAGAATTGTATTCGCATTTAGTTACATGTATTTAGTTTTACACGATGCTGAGATCTTTTTTCAATTTCCAGGTACATTACAAGTGTATATAGTTGGCTCGTCAATAATAAAATATGCTGAGCAACATGCAAAGAATACTGTTGGTCAACACCTGGGCTTAAACAGGTATAAAATTTTTCTAAATTGGATAGGTGTTTCTTCTTTGAAGGTCGAAAATGTACTGTCAGCCATTGAATAACTTAAAAGATATAATAGCCTAGACATAATGGGCATTCATTGTGGAGATAACAATGTCGGTTCAACTCCATTAGGTCAACTTACGTTTTTCTAAGATCACTACTGAATGAGTTCCTGTTTAAATATTCATTTGCTCCAAAAGTTTTTTTTCACAAATGTTACCGAGATTAAAATGGCATTATGAACGCAATCACAACTCTTTAGAACTAGCTAATAAAGACAACAATAATTCCATTTCCACAAAAATAGTTTAAAAAGGTGGAGCTTTGATTAAGTATCCAGAAATAGTTGAAGAATCACCGGCCTTGTTTCGCCGTGACCAAGTCCATTTGTCGAGTTTGGGCAATGACATCTTTCTACACACTTTGCAAGGGGCACTATATAAATTTTGTCATAATAATGATGTTGTTTCTTTTCCTTATGTCTCTGAGGTTGGTCCATGGCTTGCTATGTAATTCTCCTTTGCCCGTACGCTTTGTGGCGGTGGACTACTGCCGAAGTCCATTTGGCAGAATACGGGCATGGTTTATTTAGAGACAGATATTTTATTAAGTAGGCAGTATCTGTACACCAGGCTGTCAGTAACACATGGTGATGTGTTTTTCTAATTTGTCAAATTTTAGATTTGAGGGGATAAACTTGATATGTTGTGTTTTGGAGGCTGCCCGTTGATAGTGAAATTTGGCGCCTCACTGTTGTTTTTTGTTTAGCAAAATGTTTGCTATCACCAGACTGTCCTGCATATTTGGGCAAGGACCTTTTTATATTTCATGATGCAGTATCTGATCACCAGTCTGTTTTCATGTTTTTTCAGTTGATAGACTTTGTTTTGTTGTTTTTGTAGGCTACCAGTTGTGCCTCATTGTATTTGATTTCATATAAAACATATATTTCAAGCAGCCATGGACATAAATTGCCTTTTTCACCTTTTTGTTTTTATCAATAATTTATTTTGCCCCAACCTGTTGTGCTGATAAATAGATTAGATGAACGAATTGATGAGAATAAGGAAAGAGATGGTATCCCT
Organism: Ruditapes philippinarum; assembly: GCF_026571515.1. Lineage (NCBI taxonomy): Eukaryota > Metazoa > Mollusca > Bivalvia > Venerida > Veneridae > Ruditapes > Ruditapes philippinarum. The sequence continues at coordinate 452 of NW_026861725.1, read as the reverse complement.
GCAAATGGTGACAGTACTGACATATCACGTAATATTGTGATCAGGAATTTACCAAGTACAGCAAATGAAAATGTCGTGAACAAGGTAAATACTTTTATTAAAGATGGCTTACATATCCCTGATATAACTGTCTTGTCTGCAACAAGAAAGAAAAGTAAACCTGAGCATACACATGGAGTCATTGTTGCTAAGTGTTAATCTGAAGGAGATAAAAATATTATATTGCGGAACAAAAAAAAGATTATTTCACCAAACTCGTTATGAAAAGGTATATGTGAATTCCGATGAGCCAGCTGCGGTCAGAAAACAAGAAGCAAACCTTAGAACTCTAGTTAGAGCTATGAGAAATGGGAATTTTAGAAATGTTACCAGGAAAAGATCTAGGATATACAATCAATCACAAATAATTTGGTCGTCCAGAAAATCCCTGGATCTGGTTGGCAGGTCAATAA
>NW_026861724.1:0-38204 GCF_026571515.1 Ruditapes philippinarum | reverse complement strand
TTATCACCTATTTGAATAATAAACTGCAGCGTGATGGAAACAAGAAACAACAAGTCAAAAGAACAGCTATGAAATGTCAAGAAATTAGTTTATTTACATGAATAATACAAATATGTACTTAATATGAAATAACAAGCCATTCAAAGTTTACTAGATATATATCATATTCAAATAGCTCTAAGGCTTATTTATATGATTTATGAAAAATAGCAATCAGTAGATTTAAGTGAAGAAGGTGTGCTTTTTTAAAGTGAAGCTTGTGGGCTTCAAGGCTTTCCAGTTAGCCCATACTGCTATCTATTGAAAGTTAATTTCATGTATAAACATGTGACTATATTAACAATTTGGGCGTCTGTGGCCGAGTGGTTAAGGTTGTTGACTTCAAATCACTTGCCTTTCACCACTGGGTTCGAGCCGCGTCAGCGACTTCGGATTTTTCAAGTGAGAAAGCTATCCAGCTAACTTACGGAAAGTCGGTGGTTCTACACAGCTGCCTGTTTGTTACTGCAAGTTTAACTTTAACATCATAAAAATACTCAATTAATTATAATTGCTGATGTTAGTCTTTGAGATAGGGCACAAAATGGGCGCAATTTCCCCTACGTGGATACTGGTGATGAAATACTATGTTATTGTCTGTTTATTTGGCAGAATGTAATGTAAATGGTGAAAAAAAATTGTCAAATGTCAAATTATTTATTCACAATCCTTCTATATAGGCTATTTTTGAACAAAATAAGGTAACATTCATAAGATAGAAGATAAACATTTCTTCCAACAGTTTTCCTCTGCTCAAAAGTATTTTGCACACATTGATGATATGACTAAGCTAACTTGCAATTAAATAACAAGGTTGAAAATGCATTATATGATACCGACATAAATTTAGTTAATATGTCTTAGTACACGTTATAATTTCGTCCTGAACTTTCAATTTGAACTTATGTTTTGTCTGAAAGTAAAATTTGAACTTATGTTTTGTCTGAAAGTACCTGACCTATTTCAACTAGTCAAGTATTGTCTTTTCAATTGGCTTAACTCTCTTATTCAGGATAAGTTGTTATAAAAGCCATAGGTGAACTTTAGGTATTTTGCTACCTTTTAAAATGTTGTAATTAAACACTCATCCAATTTGCATAATTGTGTTCATCCGTATGGATTACTGTTTAAAGAACTTGTGTTGCAACATGTAAGACACAAGGCCATCATATCATAGGGATATTTTTGTCCTGCCTAATAGTTAGGGCCTTTGAATTTATGTAAATTCATGTATTCAAAATATCATAAATCAAATGTAAATTTCTTGGTCTCCATAGTGACAGTTCTAAATGAAAAATAAATAATGGTCTCTTTAAAGACTGCCGTAGAAAAAAAATAGTTTGGTCTCCATAATGAGTGTTGTAGATAAAAATAAATAATGGTCTCCTTAATGAATGTTTTTTATGTTGCAAATATACATGTAAAATTGTCTCCTTTATGAATGGTTTTTATGTTACAAACATTAAGGAGACCAAATTAATTGTATATTTACAAGCAAAACAATTATCAAACAATTGATGTGTGATGTACCCTTCATACCTTTATCTTTAGCATTTGATGATAATTAAAAGTATTAACAGGAAGATATATATTTTGTCTCCTTAATACAGAAAATTATATGCAGTCTCCCAAATGCAGAAAACAGGGTTATATATAATGTAACAGGGAATGTGTGTAACCAGGGTTAGGGATGAAATTAGGGATTTCATGTAATCCCCAGCTACGTAAAATTGTGTCATATCAACAAGGAAAGGCGGCGTTCAATGAACGCAGGCTGAAAGTCTGATCAGGTTCTGTATTGTTGGCTAACTAGCTTTGTAAAATTTCTATATTAGTAATTAACATTTGCCAAAATGGTAACTTGAAAAGTCCATTTCACAAATTCAGCATGGTAAGGGTAAGGCTTGCAAATATGTACAGTTACAGTTTTACCTGTGCAATCCCTGTCTGTCTATCGTCCTTGCAGTGTTTTATTAGTCAAGTAGGATAAATGCCCCCATGATAATATTTGCAAACAAAGTGTGAAATATCTATTCCACATTCCCACAAGCTTTGGATGAATGTAGTCAGGTAACCAAACATTTAAATCTTGATATACCTGTATCGGGCATATGAAATTGTTTTCAACCAATACATCGGACATCAAACAAATGGTAAATATATATTAAGACGATAATGCATTAGTGGTTTTTTATATTCAAACAGGGAAACTTTTTAAAAGCATTATAGTATGCAACTTTTTAATACACTGATACTTATTAAGATTGCAAATTACGATACTATACAGGTGCATCCGCAAAACCTACCGACGAAACACGTTATCGGTCGTACATAATAGATACAAAATCGTTGAATTATGTTATTGTTGGTCATATTCATTAAAAGACAGAACTAGAAAAAGGAAGCTCGTGTACACTGTAAGAAAACGACTAAACTACTTCAAGTGCCAGGTCCGAAATTATACAGAGTATAAACCCTGTTCCTAATTCGTCAGAATTCTAACTAAATTTCCGGTTTAACAGAATTTTTGAAAATAGCGCTGTGAATCTGTACTCATTCACGAACACTTCAGTAAGAATTCTTGTTTAATTCAGTTACTCATATACGCTTTACCAGATAGATTATTCGTTTTATAACAAATGACATTTAAGAACAGGCAGCACCTGTGCTTGTTCCGTATTTCATCATTAACTTTTAAAAGTTCAAGTGAATTAGTATCAATGTGAACTAATTTAAATAAATGATAATATAGAAAAGAAAATGTGTATTTGATAGCTTCGGACAATCCGTGAAAATGGCTGGTGTTTGTTCAAAGTATCTCATTGTTAAAATAGATGAAGGTATTTTGTGTTATAAACATTAAAGATTATGACTAATGGTCAGGCATGCAAACTTTTAATTACTGAAAATGTAACAAACGTCAAAACTAGCCCGATAGAAGTGAAAATGATGCCGTTGTTTAAATGAGTCAGTGTATTATAAGGCTGCCGATGATGAAAGAACGCTGTAAAGTGGCTAAAATGCTAACAGAAAATCAAGATCACTCTTTTATTAATTTCTTTATTCGTATCGTACCTTTATCTACAATTTAGACTTAAACTTTTTAACATTTTTTATATATTTCTCACAAAAAAACTTATGTGGTAAATGCATCGAGAAAAATGTTTTTTTGACATGCAGTTACGGGACATAACTACGACCAAATTGCAATATAAATAAAGCAATTAACATGAAAACATTTTATGTCCTATGTATATAAGAAAGCTTTATCTTTTACATCACTTTATGTTGAGTTAGTTCATAGACGTAAGGTTATTCTTTGTGTTTCCCGTAATGTAAACACGCATTGAATTCATGGACTTCTATTAATTTTCGATTACGATTACTGTGTGCCATTTAAAAGTTTTTATTCGATGCACCATCGCATTGATCACTTTTCCATATTTGAAAATATTTAAAAAAGAAATCCCAAATGCTTATATTTAAGTTTTATAGACAAACAGGCAGATTAAAGCTGTATAATAGAATCTGTTTAAACTTTGAATTAGCTTAGAATATGATATGACTAACATTTTTAAAGCTAAAATTTGGTAATACGGTTCGAATACTTAGCTATGAGTATAAAAACGTTACGTGTTTAAGAAAACAACAACTTGTCACTGACCGAACCCACACGGTCAGAAATTCTTATAGTTCAAGTCCGACGCGTTTGATAAAGAATGTGTAAATATAACAAATTGAATCAACAAGTATAGACTAAAATATGATAAACAAGATCAACAAGGAAAGGCGGCGTTCAATGAACGCAGGCTGAAAGTCTGTGCAGTCTGATCAGGCTCTGTATTGTTGGCTAACTAGCTTTTTAAAATTTCTATATTGGTAATTAACATTTGCCAAAATGGAAACTTGAAAAGTCCATTTCACAAATTCAGCATGGTACGGATTAGGCTTGAAAATATGTACAGTTACAGTTTTACCTGTGCAATCACTGTCTGTCTATCGTCCTTGCAGTGTTTTATTAGTAAAGTATAACAATTAATTAGGATAAATGAAATGTAAAATTAGGATAAATGAAAAGTAAAAAAAAACTGTATATTTAAGATTTCCTTTACAATTTTATATAAGTTATTCAAAATTTCATATTAAACACAAAAGTATAGAAAAGCAAACCAAACAGCGTATCGACTTTCGTCTTTTTGTGTTTAAATTTAATAGAAATAAAATAATGATAAAGATTTTGTATTAAATAATGCTTGTGCCCTAAATAAACAAAACATGGGTGCAGCTTAATAATTAGAATTTGGTATAGGGATCAAATGTTTGAAGCCTGCATATCACAGACAAGCTGTCGAAAGGCAGTAACACTGATACTGTAATAGTAAAATGGAGACTTTCTAACTTTAGTGGTGGAGTAAAACACCAGGTGTCCCATGTAGTATTATTTAAGGCACAAGCGTGTAATAAGAAAATATTAACTAAGACGCCAATGTTAAAGGATGTGCGGAAAATACGTAGACCCATCTCTTGATGTGTCACCATCTCTATCTCTGCCAAACCGCCATGATCAAACAGTTCTTCTTCGATGCCGAATTGGACACACTAAAATGACCCACTCTTATCTCGTCACGAATGACAATGCCCCTTTCTGTGTAGCTTGTAATGAAAATTTTACTGTCAAGCATTTTCTTCTTGAATGTCATGATTTTAACAGACCCGTAATAGATTTTATTGGGTAAATTCACTCAAAGAACTCTTTAATACAATGCCATCAAAAAATCATTGATTATTTGAAAGAGATAAACTTGTATTCTAAGATCTAATTGGCTCATTCTTATTGTCATTTACAAAGTTTAAAAATACATTTTAAGCCTATTATAGCATTCGGCACGATATGGTCAGTTATGTGTTGACGTTCCGTAAAAATCCAAACAAACAAAAACAAACAAACAAACTTTTGTTATAACTCATTTTTAAGTTATTTTCAAAGAAAACAACGGTTTTAGATTTGATTTTCTACTTGTTCTTCATCAAGTATGTGTGTTTACGTAGAAATGAAATTACAAGAAATACATGCTAATGAAGAATTAAAACATATACCTATCATACGCCGGCGCATGTAAGATGTAAACTTATTTTTTTCTTTTACCTGTTCAGTCACTATATACTCTTGGATGGGCATAATGACATTTTAATCAATAAAGGCATTAAAACAACAGTTCGAACTAAAGAAGAAATATAACTTCAATGTACAATGTATATGTGCTGATTAATAAACAATGTGTATGTCTCAACTGTTTCACAGCATACCGATTTACGTCAACAGAACGGATAAACTAGCAAATAAAAATGATTAAAACATACTACTGTAAAATGCAATTAATTGTTGCCGTGTTTTCTACGCTATTTGTGATTGGATCACAGCGGCGACAATTGTAATCATAAAGATAACACTGTATACAGCAGTTGGCGTCAACAATACATACGGTACTTGTCAAGAATTTACCGATAAATTAGCTGGAATCTTAGCACAAGAATGGTTATTTTTGTGATTGAAAAGATGTGTCCAGTGGCTGTTGCAATCAGTATCTGACTAACTTGCGTCTTAAATTTATGATTTGATGGTACGATGACGTTTGAATGTAATTATGCTATCAGTTTTTCTAACACTTGTGAATTGTATTGTCTATATTAAGCTGATTTATCAGTTATTTCCAAGAAAATTAAAAACTACAACGTATTTTTTATTACAAAAACAAAACCAAAAAGAAAACATGCTGTTGATCCCTTTACATAATTTATTTTCATATTCAAAACTGAAATGAATTAGAAGTAGTTTAAATTTTAATTGCTGGGAGTTGTGATTATATGAAGGATGATTAATATGAATACAAAGATTAGCAAACGATTGTGACGGAACGCATCCGTCGCAATTGACCACCAACACGGCACACAGTAAGGCAAAGTGCATGAAAGAGCGAGCAAGGAAGTATGCGATGGTTAAGAAAGAAAGCACAAGACAAAGAACGCCCCTTATGATTATCCAAATTGCGTTTCATTTCATACGATGAGTTAAGCTGGAAAGATTGGAGTTCCTACTTCCAAGTTTGACAGAGATTTTCCATAATTTATTGACATTGATAACGTTTCACCACATGTAACTACATCTATGTGTTTTGATGAAATAAGATTTTTCACCATGTTAGTGAAAGTAATTTTAATATGATTCTCTTCCTCGCTCAAATATACGTGTACTAAAATATTATATTACACAACATTGTATTACACTTCACATTTAAGGGACAGGAAATTAAAATTAAAATGAATTCATATTTTTCTTTCGGATGAATTGGTAAATGATGGATCAAATAAATTCCTCTTCAAAACATGATGCAAAATAAGAAGGTCATTGTGTCTCAAAACTTGAAGATAGTTATGAATCTTGACATTCTCTCAATGAGATATAATAATCTGTAAAGTCTATGCTTTAAACAAAACAAAGTGAACAGAACCTTGAACTTCCCACTTCCTTTCCTAAATATGCTTTATCAAACCAAGCTTCCTGATATGAAAAGAATCCATTATTATGACATACTCAAGCAATTTCCTTTTTATTTCCAGTTGCTGCTATTGGTATCAATGGAAAGAAATCAGGAAAATGCAACAGTTCATAATCGGAGTGAATTTTGGAATGGCACAGACTTGCAACAAACATCAAATCGTGCATTTACAAATATTTCGTTTGTTCTTGGGTGCTGCATCATTATCATGAATTTAATTACTATGTGCTTTCTACTGAGACACAGAAAGTGCATAGACGGATTTGGATTCTGGCAGCAGCTTCTGTTTTTATGTTGTACAGATATTCTGACAGGATTTGCAATAGCAGCTATCCCTTTTGGATATCTGTTCATTGGTATGCAAGTCGAAATATACTATTCCTTTTGTGTAATTGGAAGTTTAATTTTGCCTTTATCAATTACGTCATCCGTCGGCAGTTGCTGTGTAATCAGTATACAGAGGTATTTGGTTATAAAAAACATAGACAAACCTCTAACGATATGGAAAAAACGGGCTACACCTGTAATGATTTTAAGTAATATTTTTCTTAGTTTAATTACTTTCAGTTCGTCAGTGCTTGTTGTTTTTATTCACTATTGTTTCCAGTTCAAACAATTTTGCGAGAAATTGAATTTGACCGGACAAAAAGAGTACAAGTCCAAATATTTAGCTAGTCCGGGAATTATGTTATCATTACTTTTATTAGGTACTAACATTTTTACTATTCTAAGCATTTTGGAGATAAAACGCATGAACATAATTCAAGTTTTTAATAGATCTTTACAGACCTCAAACGGAATTACTGGTAATTCACTAAATGTCATGAAACGGAATCGTTCTGCAACTATAACTTTCTCTGTCATTGTGTTTGTACTCAATATAACAATGATTCCTACTTTGCTTTTTGCAATAATGTCAGCTCAAAGGACAGTAAATGTATCGGCCGATACTATAGAAATTATCAGCCGGTCATTGTTTATTAATTCTTTACTTAATCCATTAATATATACTTTTAGATCGGGAAAGTTCCGTTCTGCTGTATTAAACGACATGAAAATACTTCTGTCACGAATGCGTTGTACTACCATTGAATAATAGATCACGACATTAGATAAGTAAACAAAATAAAACATTTCAAAGTGATGCTCACTTGCTTTTATAGTATAAAACATAGTCTTGCCTTAATGCTGTGCCGTTTGATACTTTCCCTATACATTTTATGTAAATTTATTTGCTTAATTTTGTGTTGTTATTCTTTATTCTGTATTCCATTTTACTAGATACATAAAATTCCTTAAAATGGCATAAGTATGTCGCATGAGCTAAAAACTATACAAAAACATCTTTACAACTCTTCTTTCCCAAAGGTGAAATATTTTGCATGCAGCAATGCCTAGTAGGCATTTTAAAACAGTGGAATTTATAACACAAATGACCTTGCCCGAGGTAAATTTAGTTCAGTTAGACTTATATATTGATAGATCCGTACTTTGACCTTTCATTTGAATAACAATAGATTTAACCACAAAGATTGACATGTGTTCATTTGTTAACAAATATGTTGAGGTTAAATTCAAATTATTTCAACTAATCTGATAATTAGAATTAAACATGACAGGGGTCAATGCATTGAATATCGCACTTTATTGTTTGTTATCCTTTTCAACAGTTTCCAAACATTTTCAACAATAGTATGAGGGAAATAAAAAATGTGCATTTTTATTTTTTCATTTACAGGAACGTAATATTGAGTTGTTAAATTTTAGTAAGTATCAACAAAACAGTATCTTTTTTTGACCACTGAGCAATAATGAAATATTTTATATGACTACATATCCTCTGAGCATCAACGTTCAAAAACTATCATATTAACATGATAGTACGTTACTGCTTGTTTTCCAATCCATAATAACTAAACCAACTTGCTGAAAAACATTTCCGATTAGATAAAAGATTATTACACTAAAGCATTTGATGCAAATCCTTTTAAAAGCTGCCTGTTGGGATGAGACAAATGAAAATAATTCACATGTTTGCATCTAAAATACTGTCTTCAAGATGCAGTCGGGCTGTTTCAGAATGATTACTATAATTCAAGTAGCAGCAACATTGGATAGCACTATAAATATCATTTGAAAAGAACTAATAAAAACTTGACAAGAAAAGAGAAATGTCTACATTTGTCGGTTAAGCAACTGCTGTTAAGAATTTTAACTTCTGCGTTTACACTTTACAGTTTATTTACTTGTTAATCAGAAAGGATTGTCACTTAGAAAGAAATCTTCCCTGGATTAAAAATGTCATCAAGTCCAATTTTTATTAAACGAAATTTTCCAAAACAAATCAAGATTTGGTTATTAAGAGGAAATTCTTAATGACAAAACAGGTTTGGGCAATATTTTTAAAATGTACATTGATAAGAATTGTCAAAAATAGCCACATGTCACTTACTGTTCAATTAGATACGAAGATACATATCATTCATGTGTAAATTTAAATTTATTTTTACGCAAAAACAGCAGTGCTGAAATAGTTAACGTTATAATATAAACATTTTACATCTTTAGGTGTACAAAACAAATAATTCTAAACAGCTTCATATCCATGTATATCTTTTTATAAATTTTTACACTTAAGCTGCATATTTTGTAATATTTTTCCGATATGAAAACACGTATCAAACAATTGTTCCGAAACAAAAGTTGCATAACCATATTTGTATTTTGTGACTCGTGCTTATTGTATAGATTCTCCCTAACACATGTAACAATCTTAACCCTTAAAATGCCGAATGCCGTTTTTTTGTTGTTGTTTTTTTTAGTGTGTGTATGCACACGCGTGCGCTCGCGTGGTTGTATCAACAGAATTATATGACTTCAGAAAAGGGGATATAATATCTACAGCTTGATCGGACATCACTATATCCGCAAACAGACAATCATTTTGTCGTTCCTAAAAGGTCAGCTCAGCGCACAGTTTCTTTAATTATTGTCGACGCATTGATACATAAGATCTAAAGTGACATAACTAGATTTGTATTGATTACAAGAACCTTTAAAACTGCTTGTTTTATATGATATCTTAGTATCTAGCAGTAATTGTTAGGGTATCTAGAGAATTAAAAAGGTATTGAATTGTATTTGTTGATACCAACCGTAGTTGTTTTGAATTAAAAAATAAGAGCGGTCAATATTGTGTCAGTATTGAACTGAATATCAAAGACAGACTTTAAGTTCAATATCAATGTATAAAAGAATTGCTTGATTTTGTTGAATGATCATTTCTGTGAATATATATAAAGCAGTGAATATTTAAATTACCAACAATTTTACAAAATTATTAAGCCGGTTACAAAAAAAACGGATAATTTGTGAATACATCAAATCATAACGGTTAAACATGGTTTGAAAGAATGTAAAACAGCACAGTCATTAAATTGTATACAAATAAGCTATAGTTGAATAAAATATATTACAATTAAGATCAGTTATGGCAACAAGGATGTTCAAGGAACGCAGACATCCCGATTCACAATAGAAACAATAGATAATCAAAAGCAACACAGAAAATAAAAAAATTACCGTTCGATTGACCAGTCTTTGATTATAACAAAATTTTTTAAGAAGATACTAACATTTTCAAATTCCAATGTGATCTTTGTTAGCTGGATTTCATATCTGATAACGTTAGAATTGTATGATACATTTCCTGTCAGACAAACGTTTAAATCAATTGTTATAGAAAATTGAATAACAAACTGTTGAGAGTCATACACATATGATGTTTAATCTTAGAAAATTCCAAGATCTATCTCAACTAGCGACACTTAACAATACAATGTTATTATTTTCCTTTACAAAATCTATCTTAAGACGGTATATTTAGATGTGATAATGAATCTTTATCTTAGATACAAACTGCGTATATAAAAAGTATGACATACAAGTTGATTAATAGTAAGTCTTTGCATTTAATCCAAATCAACAGATTTCATATCTACTCCAATCTTAGTATTACTTAAGGATCAAACTATCCTTGGCCCAAGTCATTTATAGATAAGTAAAACAAAATAGTTTTCTCACAAACATTATTGTTTCGGACTAAAAACGCAGTTTCTACTCGTACAATAACAAAATAAAACTTTTCTGGATTATATCTGTAACAGTTTCAGTTTAAGATAAAGTAATATTTAAATAATGTGCCATACTTCAGTACTTTAACATGCAAAAAAAAAACATTTGCTGAAATCAAATCAAATATGGATTAACTTCATGTATGAAATTTTAAAGTAATTCTTACAAAACGTTCAGTAATAATTTGCACTGGATCAATATCTATTTTTTCAACTTTATATCTATAATGCCTTTTCTTAACGCTCGAATAGTATCTATAGTATTACGCAATGTAAATATTGATTTAAAATGTATTAATTTCTTCATAGAATTTGGAAAACAAATGAAAGTAATTCAATTCCATATAAGGAAAATGTTATTATCGTGACATGTGAACATACCGAAACTTATAATGACTACATTTCTATTTCTATTGAGTAAGGAATTTATGAAAAAGTAGCATGCAACAGTTATCACTTTGACTATAATTATAAAAATATTGTTCTGTATATTTGCGTTTAATTCTTTTCATGTACATTTTAGCATTTGCATGCTCTTTAATCGTCCAACGATCAATAACTCGCTTACAATCCCAAATTCGGAAAATGATTTTCTTTTTAGAAATATTATATATTCGTACATTTGAATCTCCAAATTAAAGAGCTGGCAAATTTATTTCCATCACTCCCCTCCAAAGTAAAGGTCTTTTGACACAACATTTCCTTTTGAAGGTACATGCGTTGCCGTAATGATTATTTGGCGACTAATAATGCACGGAAGAGGCATCTGAGGTCTTCCTCCACCAGTAAAGCCTGAACGTCGCTATATGACCTATAACAAACGAACAAAGGTCTGCGAGCTCGCTGTTACTTTAAAGAATTCAGTCCAGTGTTGTGTTGTATCTTTTGCTTAAATCATCTTTTATGTTAACTATGAGTACAAATATCAGCAAGGGCGAAAAGGAGAATGGCGCTCACGACTATTTAAGCAGTAACTTTTATTTTATCATTTACATTTCGTTTCATTTATTTGCAATTCGGCATTATAAAGGCCTTCGACCATTTACACATACTAAATATGGTCAAGACATACAGTTTACATAAAAGTTACAGACATTACTACACATTAATTTTTAGATAATCACGAAATATCAAATGTTAAGAAAATTAAAACTCACAAAGGAAATAAATCATACAAAGCAGCATTATTTTCAAGGGTTAAAGTTCTCATTTTATAAGCTTCCGTTTAAAACGTTGCATTTTTACAATACTAGTTCTGCGATTTGATGACATAATATAAATGAACTTTTGAACTGAATGCCAAGCATTATTTTCAAAATATTTCTGTCGTAAATCTTAGTATTTATTACAACATAATTAAAATGGTACTCAGATTAAACTGATTGTGATGAACAAAGTTTACATATACGATTTTTTCTTTCAATGCAAGTATATCTTTCTACTTTAATTTCGAGATTATGTGCTGATATTCTGATATGCTGAAATTAGTATATAGCTCTATTTGTTAACTATAAGTTAATATGTCTTAATATTTTTCATAAAAAATCAACTTTAAATTGTTTATAGTATTTAGGTTTAGCTACATTATGGATCTCCATTTTCCAGTTTTGGATATACTGATCTCGTAATCTTTGTTTCAAAGTACAAAAGTAGTTACAGGAATTGTCAAAATTTAACCATATATCACTGAAACCTAGACTTTTATTTTATCAATTGGTATTCTATCAGATTATCGTAAAGGTATTAAGGAATGAAGAATATTGCTGTCTGTTCAACAGTAATAATAAGTAACAAATTATTATACTCTATTGAAAAGCTGCCTTATGTAATTGTACTTTGCCATTGTCATTCACGTTATATAATGTGTTCTGTCTGTTTACGTCAACAGTTATATGTAATTAAACAGCAGTAATTTAGTTTATGTCGTCTGATGTCTGCTGATTTGTTTTAAAATTTGCTGCTTCATAGACACTTTAATCGATATTTCTGTAAATTATAAAAGGACAACATTATATTCCAGGTATATAAGATATTCTCGCATAGGACAATCAAATATGTCTGCGGATGGTCTTTAGAAATACTTGAATCAGTTCAAGTGGCATTATGCCCGTCCGAGATCAATTACTAAGTGGTAAGGTAAAATTTAAAATAATTTTTTCTATTTTTTTATTAATTAAATTTTTAATTATTTTTTAAAAGTCACCTTAGAAATCAATAATACCAGTGACCAACATTAATATCTATAATAACACCTTCAGAAAATGTCTGTTATGATCAATTTGTAGAAAGAGTTTGGCAGTCTGTTTGTAGTTTAGACAGTTTTTTTTATATTTTATTCTAAACATAAACTAAAAGATCAATACCTACGAAATTGGAGTGCCGAATGTATGCTTAATGAGAAATTGACATATTATGCATCATATGAAACAACATTTAGTGTTGAAAATTATGTACATGTGCTGGATATTGTCAAATTTCGAAAATGTTTTGCTTTATTTACATGCTCTGTTCACAACCTTCTTACTGAAACAGGTAGACACTATGGCCTAAGTAGAGATGAACGTATATGTCATTTTATAGTGAAACTTCAATAGAAAATGACAACCATTTTTAATTATTTTTTTTATATTATGATATACGCTGTCAATATATTTCAGAGAATTACAGAATGCTACCAACACTTGATAAATTTTACTCTAACAACAATGAAATTTGAAACACTGCAATGAACCAGTTCTATGCATTAGATAAAAGACATCATTACTTTGAGGAGGCCTAAAGATTTATCAATAAGTTCTTGAAATTTTGAACAGTAGTTTTATTCGAGTATTGTTCAAACTCAAAATAGTCAAGGGAACGCTTTATCTTTTGATCATAAATATGGGGACTTTCTGGATAAGTGGGTAATGAATGTGTCATGTGCTCTTGTTTAACCATTGACTAGCTAGTTAAATGTGAAACTTGTTTGATTGTTATAATTTTTAAACAAATAAAGAATATATAACTTGTTCAGCATTAAAGTCAACATTATTTTAGGAAATAATTTACCATTTGCATGACAGAGTACGATTATTTATATAAGTCGTCGTAAATGTTATATTTTTTATGTTTTCTGGGGGGAAAAGCTTGGAACAAAAACAGATAAGTAAGACACTATCTAACATAAATTCGTTTATTACATGATTATTATCATTATTATGAATTTTCTGTGTATTATTACAACAATAAGGCAGTTTTCTTTTCCAGTAAGTATATCAATTAATCTGACATTATGCCTATCCTATTTCGAACATGAACAGGGTCAATTAAACTGAGCCTGCAAAATTTTGATTTTGCCGTTTTGGTCGTTCTTGGAGATCCTTTTTTTTCTATTTTTTATAGTTGGCACTTTTCACAAGTGCTAGTGTTACCTGGACAGAAAGTATTAAAATGAATTAAAATGCATGATAAACACTAGTTATTCAACTTTTGATGTATGAATATAAAATATTGTTCAAAATAACATAAAATGAATAAATATCTAAATAAATTGATCTATCTTGTTTTCTCTCGTATTACTGTTTATGTAGCAATTGACCCCAGAATAGGACGGAATAAACTCCCGGTCAATTCTGATGTACTTTTTTTTTCAAATTATGTAGAAAAAACAGGATGTGTAAAATAGTTCTATTTTTTCAAGATTATATCAAAATTGAATTGAAAAAAGATACCCAATATGTTTGTGTTCTTTTTTATATATATTTTTTTATAAATAAACATTTTTATCAGCGGTGGTTACAAAGGCAGTTTTCTGCCCTGTTTGTAGTGGGTAACGTTTGCAAGTTAGCTGTCCTATAATTTATCTTGCATTGATGGTTGAATATATTATTGTGACGTAAGCAGAGTAGGTTTGCAATTCTGAAAGCGTTAGAGTCGATTTCGGAGTAAAGGATATCAAAAAACAGCTGACCTGCGATGTTTTTTTCCATGCGAACGTTACGGAATTTTTTTCCGTCTTCCGAGCCCATAACGATTGCAATGGAATTTTACTGTGATTTACACTATACCGTGCGCACTTTCCCCATAATGCATTTGTTTATAAAAATGGCGACCTCCACGAAACATGATTTCATGGCAGAAGAAAAATCGATGGTAAGCAATGATACTGAAAACAGTTATTAAAATTTTCTGTCCAAGATTAGTGACGATAGCACAGTGTAACGTTTGCATAAGCGGTGCATTTATTGAGCTTTATTTATGTATTTTATTTAAGCAGTGATTACCAGATTACTGTTTTGACTGTCATGCCGCATTACAACACGAAAGTAAACATTTTTCTCGGCCGAAAGAGACACTTTAACAACTGAATGTATGCAAACGTTATTTCTTGGACAGAATAAAAGTTTCTATCGTTATTTTAGGACAAGTTCAAATATTGTGAATGTTACAAGTGGACAGAACACATTGCTAATGTTACGTTGGCTTGGCTATGCTAGCGTTATCAGACAGATCAGAACATTTGAGCATACAATATTGTTCTATATAAGAGTAAAATAGAATTTAGAAATGATAAAATGTAATAAGTCAATAAAATTAGAAGCACTGCTTATAGTTTTATGGTAAATGTGTGGTAATCAAACATTTTATTGATCTATGCAATGCTAGTGTTATTCAAGGACATGTCTGGAATGTATACATCCCCTGCTTATTCTCTGCATTGCTGACAGAGTTTAATAATGCAATTAGAACTTAAAAGTATAAAAACCCCAACAAACAAAGGTCAGTGATTATATTTTTGTTTGTTTGTTTTGGGTTTTACGTCACATAGACACAGTACAGGTCAGACTCATATCACGACGTTCCAGCTTTACTAGTAAAGGAAGACCTCAGGTGCCCTTCTGTGCATTAGTAGAACCACCGGCGTTCCGTAAGCTAGCTGGATAGGATAGCTTCCTCACATGAAAGAATCCAAAGTCCCTGTCGGGATTGAACCCACAGCGGTGAGGGGCAAGTGGTTTGAAGTCAACGACTTTAACCACTCGTCCACGGACGCCCCAGTGATTACATTTGTCACCTGATCAAATAGGGGATATTTGTATAGGTCAGTGTAAGTTGGAGAATATTTCACTGTGTGAGCACCCATAGGTTACTTCACAATCTTACACTTAACTAAACATTTTTTTATTATAATTATGCAAAAAAAAAACATTAAAGAAAAAAGAGCATTAGTCGGTCATTATAAGTCGGATTGACTTCAAACTTGTTATGCATGGTTCTTATAATGACCCCAAGTGCAGTGCACAAGAACCGATACTCTGCACTTCTTAATTTTTGAGTTATTGCCCTTTGTTAATTTTTATACTTTATTTTTGTCCGGGCCATTTCTCCTAAAGTATAAAAGCTATGGACATGAAACTTCACAGGATGATAGATCTCATTAAGAAGAAGTGCAGTGCACAATAACCAGTACTCTGCAATTTTTATTTTTTGAGTTATTTCCCTTTAATTAATTTTCATACTTTATTCTTGTCCAGGCCATTTCTCATAAATTATAAAGCTATGGACATGATGATAGATCTTAATGAAAAGAAGTGCAGTGTACAGAAACTGCTGCTCTGCACTTCTTATTTTTTGAATTATTGCCCTTTGTTAATTTTCATATTTCATTTTTGTTCTGGCCATTTCTTTTAAACTATATTGTTCACAAGGCTACACATCCAACTTGCGAAGTTCTAACTAGTATATTTCACTGATATATTTCTATAAACCACCAAAAAGAATGTAGTCAAGCCAATTAAATGGTAGTCATAAATTAATAATTTGAATAAGTTATATATTTTTATAAACACAACTTATCATTTACTTGTTGTTGTTTTTAGAATAACAATAACAATAAAATGATAATACAGTATTGTAATAGTAACTTATTTTTATTATTTGTATCTTTAATATTATTATTATCCATATTTCACAATCATTTTCAGAAAAATAATAATAATGGTATTAACATTAATAATAAATATTATAATGATATTATGAGGTTTTTTGTTAGATAGGAAATTGTATTAAATACTAATTATTGTATGCATCTATATACATGCATGCATCTTCAATATTATAACAAAGTCTATGGTACTAAATTTGTGCTTGTTAATTATTACAGGATCCCACTACTCTCTATAGAAGGAATATGAAAATAAGCAACAAGAAAAAATATAATCAATATTTAGAAAAACAAAGAGATAGAAGTAAAGTCTACAGACAAAACATTAAAAATGATACACAGAAAATGGTACAATTAAGAGAAAAGGCAAAGATCAGGCAACAGAAGTTTCGAAAAAGACAGAGAGAAGCAGCGAAGACCCAGGTTCAAACAACTACATGTACATCAGTTCTAAAAGAGTCTAAACCAAGAACAAGAGCAGAGTTAGGAAGTCTGAGAGAAAAACGGCGAGAATCAAAAAAAAAGTACAGAAAAAACATGTCGTCCCATAAAAAGGCCTGGGTAAGGAAGAAAGATAAAGAACGTAAGCAGAACAAAGTACTGTCAAACGGGTCAGAGATAACACCACAGCCTGAAGGAGGGTTCAGATCAAAGAAGACATTGTATAATGTCACTTGGAAAGCCAGAAAGGTACTACCATCAAACCCACAGAAGTATGCTTGTGTGGTGAAGAACCTTGTACAAAATACAACACCCAAAAAACGACAAGCTGTTGAAGACTTGATGAAAATCAGCCCAAAAGTTCAGAAATGTGACATAGATTTGATGGAAATCAGCCAATGTGAAGAATCTAAAGAACTTCAAGAAAATATGAAAGGTACCCATGTACAACATCAACCAGTTGCTAGTTCTTCGCAACAGGAGAGCCCGGTTGTAAATGAATCTCAGAAAGAAGAGAGCAAAACTAAGGGAGTAAAAAGTATACACTCTCATGGCGTAACATATCCTAAATGGAATAGAGTTTCACCAAGGACGGAAAGCTTAGCCAGAAACTTCTAATTTCGTTCTGATGTATCAACAGCTCTGCCGCAAAAAAGATATGCGAATAAACATGGGCCTGGATATGTAATGCAATGTACACTGGCAGTTGCATACTCAATGTTTAAGCAGGACTACAAAGAATGCAAAATAGGATTTACAAAGTTTACAACATTAAGACCGAAGAATGTTAGGCTTCTGTCAGTAAAACACTGGAATTTTTGTGTTTGCATAACATGCCAAAATATTTGCTATAAACTGAGAGCCATAACTAAAGCGTTGAAAAAAGTCACTGATTTCAGTCAACTTCTTGACATTATACTATGTCCCAAAAATGATGCACAGCGCTACCATTCATCCAGGTGCATTTTCCATAAAAGTCCGAAATGCCTTGACACAAAAGAAAGACTATATGCCTACTTTGGAAACAATGAAATCCAAAAGAATGAAAATATGTTGACCTGGAATCACTGGGAAAAAGTTGTGGAAGATGGAAAGGCAAGGAAGGTTCTGAAATGTAAGAAAAGTTCCGTTTCAGCAATGATGGAAGAACTTATAACTGATGTAATGAAACCAGTACAAGGTACAACTTTTCAAGAACATTTATTTACAGGACAATGGCAGCAACGTCAGTTTGCTGAAATGCGAAGTAATTTACCACCAGACTGTGTTTTACTTGTAATGGACTTTGGGAAAAACAGAACTATTCGATATCAGGATGAACCTAAATCTGTTTACTACACAACACAACAAGTTACTGTTCACCCTGTTGTGGTGTTTTACCATTCGCTGGATGTTCCTCAGTTAACTGTGAGAGAATCCCTTGTTTATCTTAGCGATGACCTTACACATGACCATCATGCTGTGAATCATTTTTGGGAACAAACTTTAGACTATCTAAAAGATCTGGAGATACCTTTTAAGAAGGTAGTTGTTTTCTCAGACGGCTGCGCTGCACAGTATAAAGGCAGAGGTACATTTGCATATCTGAGTCTGAAAGATTGAATGGAACTACTTTGGATCAGAACACGGAAAATCCGAATGTGACGGTGAACTTGGTTGTATTAATCGAGCATTGGACATGGCACTGTTGGGCAGAAGACTGACTATTTCAAATGCATCAGAAATGTACAAATGGTGTTCGGAGAGCACCCTGTGCTTCAATGAACCAGGATCGAAAAGGAGGTTCTTTTTAGTGAAAAAAGGCGAGATTGCTAGGGATCGGAAGAAAACAGATGTTAAAACTGTGCAAGGAAGTAGAAAATGGCATCAAATTATAAATATTCCTGGATCACCGTATAAACTTTCAGTTAAAAAATTGACATGTTACTGCTCAGTTTGCAGAGGTATTGGAAAACAGCAAGAGGGTTGTGTCAATACAGAATACACAGGAACCTATGAAGAAAAACTACTACAGTCGTCAATGTCAAATACAGTAAAACCACGGACACGATCAACTATTGATCACTTGACCTCAACTCATAAAGTCACCAAAACAGATGTAGATAAAGTACAGCAAACTCCCATACCAAATTCTAAAATTAGGAATGGTTTTCAAACAAGTGGCTCAACACCTTTGACAAAGACTATGAATAGCATTGTTTATTGGGAAAGACTGACAAAATGCCTGACATATAGAGAAGTCCAGCAGATTACATTTGACACAGAACTGCCTCTTCTGCCAAGATTACCCGAGGTTACTTTTGTTACACATAAGATGGTAGTCGATAACACTGCCCTAAAATTGCTACCTGATGAAGTTCGAAACTTGGGGTTGTTGCCCACCACTATATATGGCGATGGCAACTGTTTGCCTAGATGTTCTAGTGTTCTTGTTTATGGTCATGAAGAAAAGCATCTCGAATTAAGAGCCAGAATAATTTTTGAGATGGTGGTGAATGAAGAAAAATATCTAGATGACAAATACTTAATAGAAGGTACTGATCTCAGTCTTGGAAAAAAAATATTGCTAGACAGTTTGTAATGTTTTCTGAACATTTCTCAGGGGAAAAACTGACAGGTCTTGCTGTACAGAGGTTGTTTCAAGAAGAGGTACTTAGTCTTTGTCACAGTGGGTCATATATGGGCATTTGGCAAGTGGCAGCATTATCTAATATCCTTCAGACTGATGTTGTGTCTGTTTACCCTCGATATGGAGGACAAACTGTGAGGAGTGACCTAAACAGAACATTCGTGCCATTTCAAAAAGCTGAACTGAACAAAAACAAAGTGTATATTATGTGGAGCAATCTTCAAGGAAACGGTCTACCAGAGAAAGAGTGGCACCCAAACCATTTTGTGACACTCATCAAAATGTACCCGGCAGAAGAAAAAGAGACCAGCACAGTTATAGCAGCCGATGTAGAAGAGCTGTCACCAATGGCCGAGTTTGAAGACAGTGATGATGACTCCTTTAATGCCAGTCTGATAAATAGCATCATTAATGAACTGAATGTGGAGGTAAGACTTGCATATAAATTTCTTGATCAGTTATTTGTATAAACTAATAAAAGAAAAGTACTGTAGATATTTATAATTTTCAAACAAATTACTTTGTGTAGGTACAATGAAATTGTTCAACAGTATCTATTAGCGGCCAAACTTTGATCTAAGTAACTTTATTATTATTATTATCCACTTTGTTTTTAAATTTTTATCTTTGAACCCCCCAGAGTTATTTGTTTAATAAATAATAAAGGACCTGTATATTTGAAAAAGGTATCCTTAAAACAGTTAAATGTATATGATTTTCAGTCACCTAATACGGAACCAGCAACATCCTCACTAGCTGAGGAGCTACTAATCCCAAATTCCCAAGTCCAGGAGCAACCAATCCCCAAGCAGTCAGACCTTGAGCAACCAGTTACCAAGCAGCCAGACCTAGAACAACCAGTCCCCAAGCAGCCAGACCTGAAGCAACCAGTTACTAAGCAGCCAGACCTGGTATACATTTATCGCATATTACATAACTTAAATGTCTTTGCATATATATATATATACACTTACTGTGCTTCAAAGATATTTCTTACAATTTGATTGGTCAAACTATAAACTATATTCAAATAAAAGTCAAAATGATGGCCCTAAAAGCCTATAACAAGATAATTTTTCTCCACTGCCTTATTGCACAGGCTCAGTACATATTTTTATTAAGTATGGTAGTCTTACTGCATAGATAAAAATGAGTGATTGATATAAAAAGCAGGTATTGTGCATGTCAGTTGAAATGGTTAACAGTTCTGTGTATGATTTTTCAGTCACCTTCAGAGGAACACCTGGAGCAACCAATCCCCAAGCAGCCAGACTTGAAGGAAGCAGTCCCCAAGCAGCCAGACCTAGAACAACCAATCCCCAAGAAGCCAGACTTAAAGGAAGCAGTCCCAAGCAGCCAGACCTAGAACAACCAATCCCCAAGCAGCCAGACTTGAAGCAAGCAGTCCCCATGCAGCCAGACCTAGAACAACCAATCCCCAAGCAGCCAGACCTGGTATACATTTTTCGCATATATACATTTATTGTGCTGCAATCATATTTCTTACATTTTGATTGGTCAAACAATATTCAAATTAAAGTAAAAATTAGATGGCCTTTTAAGCCTATAAAAAGCTAATTTTCTCTCCACTTGTTGCCTTATTGCACAGATTCAGTAAATATTTTAATTAAGTATGGTAGTCCTACCATAAATATAAAGGAGTAATTGATATTTAAAGTAGGTATTTCTACTTGAATAATGTTGAATCACCCTTAAGATATGTTGCCTGCTTTTTAAATTTGTCTTTTGACGTCTTATCTGTGATATGCAGGCTTCATAACCTCTGATCCCCTTTCAAAATTCCATTTTAATTAGTTCCGCCCATTGTTTTCTCGTTTAGGGCACACGCTTTTTATCCCCCGCCGAAAAATTTCGGCGGAGGATATAGAAATAGTCTCCGTCCGTCCGTCCGACCTTCCGTCCGACATTTTTGTCCGGAGCATATCTCTAAAAGTATTTGAGTTATCAACTTGAAACTTCATAGGTGGATAGACCTCATTGAGGAGGAGTGCATTGCACAAGAATGATAACTCTACCTTGCATGATTTTTGAGTTATTGCCCTTTGTTATTTTTCAGAATTGATTTTTGTCCAGAGCATAACTCCAAAAGCCTATGAGATATTAACATGAAACTTCATAGGTGCATAGATCTCACTCAGGAGGTGTGCAGTGCATAAGAATGATAACTCTACCTTTCATAATTTTTGAGTTATTGTCCTTTGTTATTTTTCATACCTATTTTTTCACCTGAGTGGAGCATAACTCAAAAAGTGTTTGAGATATCAACATGAAATGTCATAGGTGGATAGATCTTATTGAGGAGGAATGTTGTGCACAAGAATGATAACTCTTCCCTATACAATTTTTGAGTTATTGCCCTTTTTTCATGCTATTTTGTCCAGAGCTTATCTCAAAAAGTATTTGAGGTATCAACTTGAAACTTCAAAGGTGGATGGATCTCATTGAGGAGGAGTGCAGTGCTTAAGAATGATAACTCTACCCTGCATTATTTTTGAGTTATTGCCCTTTGTTATTTTTCAAAATTAATTTTTGTCCAGAGCATAACTCAAAAAGCCTTTGAGATATCAAAATGAAACTTCATAGGTGCATAGATCTCATTCAGGAGGTGTGCAGTGCACAAGAATGAAAACTCTGCCTTTTATAATTTTTGAGTTATTGCCCTTTGTTCTTTTTCATACTTAATTTTTCTATTCAATTTTTTTCTCAAAAGGTATTTGAGGTATCAACTTGAAACTTCATAGGTGGATAGATTTTACTGAGGAGGGATGCAGCACACAAGAATGATAACCTACCCTGCATTATTTTTCAGTAATTGCCCTTTGTTATTTTCAGCCATCAGTATTCACATAGGTTTCAAATCTGTAATCACTATAGCCATCAGTTTTCATTACCAAAAGACCTCTTAAAATGGAATTATTCCCCTCTACTACATATACATTCTTCCAATGAGCAAACACATTCGGCGGGGGATGGCCATGTTGACATGGCTCTTGTTATTACTTGGGGACCATACGCCGCTCTTCATGGAATGGCACGGAAGTGTCACATTGAAGGTTCCATGATAACCGCCGTATGAACACATCTGCGGATGTTTCTAAATTCAAAATTTTACTATTTCATATTTAAATGTTGAATTCTGCTTAAGCCGGTGCTAGGGGGCGTGGACGGTAACTTGCACTTTCCAGTACCGTCCATGAACAGGCTCAATCAAACCGAGCCTGCAACATTTTCAATTTTGTCGTGTTGGGCTTTCTTTAGGGATTCTGTATTTTTATCTATTTTGTGTCATATCAGTTGTTATAGTCAAACATCTGTTAGAATGCTCTCATTTTTAAATGTCATCCTTAAACATGTCAAAAAATGATGATTAATGTCTGAAAAATTTGAAATGGTCATCTTTAAAACAGTTCAGTGTATGATTTTTTCAGTCACCTACAATGGAATACCTTGAGCAACCTGTCCCCAAGCAAGCAGAATTGGAGCAACCAGTTACCAAGCAGCCAGACCTGGAACAACCAGTCCCCAAGCAGCCAGACCTGGAACAACCAGTCCCCAAGCAGCCAGACCTGGAGCAGCCAGTTACCAAGCAGCCAGACCTGGTAAACATTTATCGCACATTACATTTATATGTATTTGCATATATTACATTTATTGTACTTCAAAGATATTTCTTACATTTTGATTGGTAAAACGATATTCAAATTAAAGTCAAAATGATAGCCCTTAAAGCCTATAACAAGCTAATTTTCTCTCCACTTGTTGCCTAATTGCACAGATTCAGTATATATTTTAATTAAGTATGGTCGTCCTACGGAATAAATATAAAGGAGTAATTGATATTTAAAGTAGGTATTGTGTCATATCAGTTGAAATGTCAAACATCTGTTAAAATAATCTTTTTTAATGTCATCCTTAAACATGTCACGAAATCATGATTAATGTCTGAAAATTTGAAATGGTCATCTTTAAAACAGTTCAGTGTATGATGTTTCAGTCACCTTCAAAGGAACACCTGGAGCAACCAATCCCCAAGCAGCCACACTTAGAGCAACCTGTCTCCAAGCAGCCAGACCTGGAGCAACCAGTCCCCAAGCAGCCAGATCTGGAGCAACCAGTCCCCAAGCAGCCAGATCTGGAGCAACCAGTCCCCAAGCAGCCAGATCTGGAGCAACCAGTCCCCAAGCAGCCAGACCTGGAGCAACCAGTCCCAAGCAGCCAGATCTGGAGCAACCAGTCCCAAGCAGCCAGACCTGGAGCAACCAGTCCCCAAGCAGCCAGATCTGGAGCAACCAGTCCCCAAGCAGCCAGATCTGGAGCAACCAGTCCCCAAGCAGCCAGACCTGGAGCAACCAGTCCCCAAGCAGCCAGATCTGGAGAACCAGTCCCCAAGCAGCCAGACCTGGAGCAACCAGTCCCCAAGCAGCCAGATCTGGAGCAACCAGTCCCCAAGCAGCCAGACCTGGAGCAACCAGTCCCCAAGCAGCCAGATCTGGAGCAACCAGTCCCCAAGCAGCCAGATCTGGAGCAACCAGTCCCCAAGCAGCCAGATCTGGAGCAAACCAGTTTACCAAGCAGCCAGATCTGGTATACATTTATCGCATATTACATTTATATGTATTTGCGTATATGTACATTTATTATGCTTCAAAGATAATTCTTACATTTTGAATGGTCAAAGTTGTTCCAATAAAAGTCATGATAATGGCCCTTAAAGACTATAACAAGCTGACTTTTCCCCCCTTTGACGCCTCATTTTTGATACAAATAAATGGTGCGCCTTATTTTGCAGCATTATTAGTTAATCAAAACAGTAATTTGTGATTGGTTAACCCTGATAACAGACTGTACTAGAAAGTGCAAGAATCTTCCATGCCCCCCTAGCACCGGCTTAAGCAGTATTTAACATTAGAACATGTAATGGTGTAATTCTCAAACAAACAACTCTACAAAACAATCATAGAAATCTAACATGTTGAAGTCAACACCACATTAAATGAGCAATAGTGGCTTTTGAAAGACAATTTTGCAACACTATCATTGACTAAGACACCTGTCTAAATTGCCAATTACGGCTTAAAACCAAAAAAAATAGCTTTAGTATAATGCTCTTAAAAAGTAACTCAGTTGTTGTTTTAATTCTGCCTGTCGACTTGTAAAATAGCAAAAGTCAAAAGTATTATCGTGTTTATTTCTGTTGACTATACGACTGTAATGAATATAAATGTGTGTTCATTCTTATCCACACGGTTTGTATGTCAAATATTTTAATTGCTTAGTCAATGACATGTTTCATATTCATGTTAAAGAATAAACGAAAACACCATTGGAACAAATTTTCATATTAATTTTGTTCATAAACTGTTGGAACTAAATTTTATTTCTCTTTTTAATTGCTTTTATACGAAAAATATTGACAGGAATGAACAAATATTCTTCGACAGCCGTCAAAGTCGATATAGATATTGATGATTTAATACCACTTAAGCCGATAGGGGCGGGACAAATTTAGAAAATTCATTATCTCTTATGAACGTACAAAATCAAACCAAACGTTTGCTTTGTTTTCATTGCTTTCGGGGTTTGGAAGAGAGAGAGAGAAAAAAATAAAATTGTTTCGGAAAGAAGTTTGTATATTGGATGAAAATGCGTACAGTAGTATCTAATTAATTCCGTGCTGCTCATATGGAAAAAAAACAAATAAATAAAAAAATCCGAAAGTCTTCGACAGCGACGAAAACAGAAACAAACATTTACCATCCAACGTTCGTTTTTTTCACATTTAATTTTATTAATTGATTTATTTATTTTATCTTTTGAAACAAGATAATGTAAATTGTGCTATCTCTCTTTAGGCCCCTAACGCTGAATTAAATCCTCAATTCAAAAAAAATGAAATTAATGATGCTGATAGACCAGAAATCAACATTGAAATGAAGTGCGGACCATTTCTATTTTAAGCTGGTACCCCCCATAATGGGCCTTTTTGTGAGTTATTAAAAGATTTCTTGGGAAAAAGAAAGGAAAGGTAAAAAAGATCCCTCTTACGGGTCCAAACCCGGCAATTCCCCAAATTTTCAATATTTTCGTGCTGGAATCAATGATTCCGAAGGACCAGAAAAATGGAAGCCGCATTTCTTTATGTAACGTGATAAAGTCCGGTAGAGGTATAACGATTCAAAGTTTTACGGTTTCATCTTTTCTATAGAAGCCTTATATTTATGAGTATGAACTGAACGACTCACTATAATTACATTTTGAGCAAACAAATCCCTTCTAGAACGATACCAGTAAATTATTTTAAACTAATAAATAATTGAAGTACACCATTTTCATTTTAAACACGCTTTACTGAGTCAGAGAATTTGTATGAAAAATGTGCAATTATACAAATACGCTCACATAATTGTATAAAAATCAAGATAAGGAATATGTAATACTCATTTTATCAGATATCTGCAAATATATTGTTTTCTAATATCTTTTTAAAACTTGTATTGAAGTCAAAACACTACTTTCTTTATATTTTGCTACTATTACGAATCATCTCTGTTTTATGTTCAGCGCTAATTTTTGTCAGTTGTGAAATATCTAACATGCTCTTAATCCATTATTAAAATATTATAAAACACATGTTTTTCATTTCTAAGGAATAGAAAAATATGGATTTTTGAGGCATTTTGGTCTTAGTGGCAGCTGTTGTCCCGTACGTTACTTCAGTTTTGTTATAATTTTCTGATCCTTCACAATCATTTATTCAAGCACAATTAGATATTGCTTAAGTCGGTGCTAGGGGGCCATGAGAGATGTTGCACGTTTATCCACCATGAAAAGACTCAATCAAACCGAATCTGCAACTATTGCTTTCATTGCTTATTTATGTAAATAAAGTCTTACCTGATCAAAACTTCAAATTCTATAATTAACAAATGCTATATTTTGCTTATCTTGCATAAACTGGGGAAGCTATAATTAGATATTAATTAAGTTTTGATATGAGAGATTTTGTCTAAATTAGGCATCTATTTACGACGTAAACAAGAATGTAAAACATCGTGGATCGTAACATCTTAAATGTCATAACATATAATGGCATCGAAATTAGTTATGCCTAGACTTATTACCACAAGATATGTTATATAACGCAGAGACATTAGTTCGCCCGTTATTCCGTCTATAGGGTGATTAATATACATACGTAGTCATCTCCGAAGTAAATTATTTATCTAAACATTCCACCATAGTCGAGAATATTTGTTAAGAAAAAAGATTTATTATTGATTAAGAAAATTATTAATGAATATTTCAATTAACACCAGCTTGACTTAACAAGAAATGTACTTTATTTAAAAGAAAAGTAGTATTTAATTATTCTTCTATAAAGTAGAACATACTGAGTTATCAAGTTTTAGTTAATATAATCAAGCTTTTACTTCCAGCAGAATTAAACATATATGATGTAATAAATCTCATAATACCAGGTTTTTATTTCGCTAAGATACGTTACAAAAAAAGAAGCTTACAAATTATTTTAAGTGCTCTTTTAGTTATTAATCTATAGATGCTTACCATATGTTAAAACAATTTTATATCATTTCTTTTGTATAATAATTTTTATTTTCTGTGCTAGCAAAGTCAGAATGAATCAAGTTAATTATTTTTAGAAATAATTGATAGAAATGAAAAAAAGTCTCAATGATCTTGTAGCAACTACATGCAGAGTGCATTTGTACATTCATAATAAACATTTGGAGTTGAGTAGATTCCTCGGAAGAAATGAAACATCAAATATAATATGTCAGGGGATGAAAATTGTATAATAAAGTTTTGTGATAATTTGAGAACGTTATTTCAAGATTTGATGATGAATAATGTCAATATTCAAAAATGCTATAATAATGTTATATAATGTAGAAAAGTATATATTTTGAAGGTATGTATGTTCTGTTTTAAAAGTGATTTGATGATAGCAAACAATGTTCCATACTTCTTTTCGTCTTAATATGTTTCGATCATACTTTAAAACTTCTAGGAAATGATTATTGCATTCCATATTCAAATGAGTTTAATGAATGAAAATAATTGTGAATTGTTGGAAATTACAAAAGTATCAAAAAGTAGTATATCTCGTTATTTTCATGACGATAATCAGTCACAAAGAAAATTTGGTTTTCTTACATCAATATTTCTATTCGAATTGTCGCATTATTAAGAAACATAGCCTGAAAGTGTCATTAATTATTTATAATGTCTATCAATAAAAACATCTGTTCAGAAGGTTATTATCATTGTTGTATTTTTATTCGATCTGTTGATATGGTTCCTTTTACTTCACTTTGACATCAGTATATATGACATCTGCGGCACGAACTACAAGACTTTATTATATTGAATTTAGTCTGGAAAAACCATGCCATATAATTTAGACATGAAATCGTTCAGACACTCAAAATTGTGATGCAGTTAAACTAAACAGATATGAACATTATGAGAGAATGTATTTCTAGTTGCTTAATTTCATATAATTTGATCATAGGACAACATCAATGTCAGTTTTAACAATAAGGACTAAACCTGTGCCAAAAAAGTAAGTGTGCTTTGAGATGTAAGGAAAAACAAACATTGACATTATAGATTTTCGAGACTTTACTTTTTTATTTGACAAAAAGCAACTGACATTTAGTATTTAATGAGAGAGGTTTAGTGATTCCACTGAATGAAATATTCTACGTTTTATAATGTTGTTTATTTTATGGTCTCTATTGAGTTTCGTTTGGTAATAAAACTAAAAATGCAAGTAGAAAAAAGGAAATAGAAACAGAACAAGGAACATTTTCTGTAGAAATATAATAGGCAATAATATAACATATAATTGCGTAAAATTAAAAAATAAATCACATTAGCCGAATCTCATAATGATAACGTGTAGCTGTAAACTCATTTGTTTCAAAAACAAATTCGAGTTAAAAATAAAATTTAAGTTCTTCAGGAAATGTATATTGAAAATTTTATTTAGTTTATATTTAGTTTATGGTTTTTATTGCGATTTTGTTGAAAGCTATAAGCTTGTTGAAATACTCTCGAATCTGTTCCTGGAACCAACAAGTACTTAGCAATGAATCTAAAGTTTCTTGCTCAAGAAAACCACGGCTTGCCCCTGACAGTGTTTGAACCCACACGGTCAGCAACCGTTAGATTACTAGTCCGACGAGTTAGCAACTCTGCCGAGCCACCACTTTTTATTTGACGCGAACTTTATTTGTTCTCTAGTGAAACTGTTCACAACTTATTATCTTTGAATATTTATCTTAGAATAAGTTTAATCAAAACATTTTTACGAAATTTCGAACATTAACAGATGCATCCTAAAAACGTATGTCTTGTGGCTATATTGTTTATCCCGTAACTAAAATATAAAAAATGGCCAATAGTTGCACCGAAACAAGCAATCAAGATAAAAACAATCTGCATTCTGTTTTGTCCAGTTTTTTTAATAAAGAATGGCCTCAGGAGATACTAAAACACTTAAATTCCGATGTGACCTTTGTCAACGGGAACATAATATTGATAACAAGAGCCTTGTCTGAGAAATTTCCTGTCAGACACCGCCACAACAAAATCA
This sequence comes from Ruditapes philippinarum, assembly GCF_026571515.1. Classification (NCBI taxonomy): domain Eukaryota; kingdom Metazoa; phylum Mollusca; class Bivalvia; order Venerida; family Veneridae; genus Ruditapes; species Ruditapes philippinarum. The sequence continues at coordinate 8,842 of NW_026861724.1, read as the reverse complement.
ATTCTTATACAAAACCAAATAACAAACTGTAGGGAGTCATAGACAAATGATGTTTAATCTAAGATATTCACAAGAATGTGATATCTTAGCGTAATTTAACAGTACGTATATGTTTTGACCATGAACGTTTCTCATTGATAGAATCTTTTCTAAGACAGTATTTTTTGGCAGATATAGTGTATCAAGATCTTACCTACAACTGACTTGTTTGAAATCTATATGTTATGCAGTGAAATATATGTATAATTGCATTTATTTCAATTCAAAAGCTTTTTATAGCAATTATAAACCTAATATTATATAGACCATAACTATCCTGAACCATGAAGATGTAAATAATTACTTGTTTCATAAAACATGATACTTTCAGACTCAAGGGGAGTTTTTGTTGCAGTTTTATTTCGTAAGTTTCGATCATGCACTTAATGAAATAATAAAATAACATACTCATCGGTGCTAGTTACCTTTTAAGAAAGTATCTATAAATGTTAATTATTTTGTCATAAAAGAAGCAAAATGAAAACAAAAAGTACTTTGTCTTCCATACAAAAAACTTATTCAGTATAATTGTACTTATTGCTTAAAAGAAACAGATAAAAAAACTTGGGTTTTTTTTATATGCAGCCTGACCGAGACTCAAACCTGGGACCCTCGAAATACCGTACTGTGGCTCTACTGACTGAGCAATCCGGCCGCCTACAAACTACCTCTCCTGATTAGAGAACAGTTCAATACTGTGACATTATCATTTTTCGGGAATAATTTGGAATTCGAACATACCACAACTTTGGTCTCCTGAAGCGTTTTTTCAACATCATTTTATACCCATCTTACTACTATGTTTACCTTTTAGCCCTTTATTGTTCTGGAATTTCATTCATTACACCCATCATCAGAAGATAGTTTGGCAATCTGATTACTTTTCAATGCGGGAGGTCTGCACGACATGATTTTCAAAATAGAACATGTCCTATCCCTTACATTTAGTATTAAGGTTTACGATTTCAAGAAATAGTAGCATTCACACATTAAGATTTGCTTGTACATCTTAGTTTTAATTGGTGTTGTACTTCAAAATCTTACCGTCTGTTGAGCTCTTAACTGATTATTTTAAGTTAAGGTATTAACAAAATGAAAAACAATGTTGTCTGTAGAATAGAAATAATACGTGCACTAATTTGTATTTTATATTGAACAGTTGTCAAATGTAATTGTGTTTTACGGTTGTCATTTCAGTTTTACAATGTGTTTTGTCTGTTTTCGTCAACAGTTACATATAATTAAATAACAGTAATTTGGTTTATGTCGTCTGCTGTCTGCTGACTATTTTAAGACTCTTTTGATCGATATTTTTGTAAATTATTAAAGAATTATTGATCAATATTTGATAAACATTGTATCAATTACATGTGATAAGCTGGCATAAGACTAATATAATCTATCACCTGGTAAGATATATAGAGGATTTAGAGAAATACCAAACTGAGGGTCCATTGGGAATGAGCCTTTTATTTCTCACTCACGTGCATGGACACATAAGAATCTAAGTCAAAACATCAGTACTTTTATGAGCATTACACTTTTCTTCGACAAGCGAGACGGGGCTGAGGCGATTGACTTTCAAAATTATTTATGTAATAGACTTTTTTGTTACTCTCAGGAAGTTGAATGACTTATCCTATGTCCTACAATATAAGCCAAGTCGATGCAAGGCGTAAAATTTCATAATCACGATAAAGAAGAAACAATTACATGTAGTTTACTTTTTAAATATTACTCTCAAAAAAATATTTTCTTTTTACGATTTTTCCGAAGACGCCTTACACTATCGTAGATAGAGATGCCTATAAAAGCTACCAATTGCGGCAAGAAAATTGTGGTATAATGGTACAGGGTGTTTTCTTTAAAAGTGTTCGTAAAGCCGTGAATATCACTAATTGGTTGCAATTCTCTCGCATATTGGCATCTACTTGATATCAATACTATTTTAGGGAGTATAGGTGGAAAATTGATAGCAATCTGACATAAACAATTATTGTTTTGATTCTTCCTATCGACTCATCAAAACAATATCGTGTTAATATTATTTACTTCTGCTACACGACTGGAGATATCTATTTCTTTTTTCTCCGCATTTTGTAAATATATTTAATATCTTCAATTTTACAACACGATAATGTGATCTAGGTTTCCATTTTATATATCCGTGATAAAGAAACCAATAACCATTTATACAGATTGCCATATTAATTTGATCTTTATCTGCTTAAAAATAATTTCTTTGCTCATTTTTTCCTACAAGAGAAACCTTAACAGGGATATACACTAGTTATTTCGCAGCCGTATAAAGTTACTTCATCTCAATGTTGTTATATATTTGGTCTTTAGGGAGCATCGATTTCAATACTTCCGGATTTTCAACTCTAGTTTGAAAGGGACAAAAATACACATGATTTCCAAGAGGAACAGAGAAGAAATATGATGGTACGGAACGCAAAATTTAGCAAAATAGGTTACAAACATGTTGACATAAGTTCTCATTGCTGAAAATGTTCTTCTAGCAACCTCATTTGGATCTTATTATCTTATTTTATCGAACAGATTGACATCCTCATGTAATACTTTTTTAAACATTTACGATGTGCAAAGACAGCGGTGCTATGGAATATTGAAGAATTACATGTATATGTTTTTGTTATTATTTATTCTTTGTTTTTGTTTCTGTTTTTAATTAGAATATATACTCACAAATATGAGTATTTGAACATAATTTGTACATGTTTATTTTGTATTAACAATATTTCTTTGTTACAAGTAACAATTTAAAAAAAAAAATGTGCGACCTACTTTTCAAACTCCAGCAAATAGCGAGCAACTTCAAAGTCGTGCGAAAATCCCATTCGCTCTTTCAAACAGTTCCAGTCTGCAATATGCTGGCCCACATATACTTTCATTTTAGCACGCTCTCTTTTTCTTTTTTTCTTCACAGAATCGCTAAGTGCAGGTCGACCTCGTTTCTGTCAGCCATTTTCTCATAATTATTTCATGAGGAACACGTGACGCTTCCCGAGAAAGCCCGAACCCGAACTTCTATACGCCCGTTATTTTGCCGACTTTATCGCGCGGAATTCAAATGATTATTTTGTAGGCCACAAGAAAATAAAATCATGACTTTATATATCGGGTTGAATTACGTTTGTAACGAGACCACATCTATCGTTGGGAAAATTTGCGCTATATGATAAAAAATACTCTTCTTTGCCCAATGGGTATATTCAATTTTAAGAAATAAAGACATGATTTTGAGCGTTTAGGGATCTTTAAAAAAACGTATTCTTTGACAATATTCTAAAGTAATGACACCCACAGGGAAACCAAGCGGGCAGGAACACACGATCTGACGGAGGAAGGTCAATACACCATCGTGTAGCATTTTATTTATGAAGAAATTAATAATAAATTTTTCCGGGTTTTATTTCTAGGTAAAGGGTTTCTTTTTGAAACTATAAAAAACCTTTTAGGGGTGGGTTTTAAAACCCTTTGGGTTTTCCAGGAAAAACCTAACCATAAGAGTTTGGGCAAAATTCCCCCCAAAAGTTTCCTGTTTTTTTAAAAAAAAATTTCGCCCGGGGTATACACCCCAAAAACGATAATGTAAAAAAAACATATAAAAATTAATTTAGGAAAATAAGTAACCCTGTTTTTTTAAAAAGGGTTCGTCGGGAAAAAAGCATTTTAAAAACAATTTTTAAAACAAAAACAATGTGAAAAAATGCGGGGTTTCAAAAAAATGCAAAAATTAGTTTTTAAAATTAGATAATTAATTTGGAATTAAAAAAAATTATTTTCTCACTAAAATACTTCAAAAACTAAAAGGGAAAACATCAGTTTGGTTAAAATTTTAAAAATTCATAGAATTTATTATGTGGGGTTTATTCAAAACATAAAGCTCTTTTAAAGTAAAGGTTTTATTTGCTCGTTATTTCGTCGACTGGTATAAATTTTACGTGTAGGTAATCTAAAGAATAATTTTTGACCAAAGTTTTCAAATAAATTTCGACATAAAGAAAAAAAAAAGGGGTTTTTTAAGAGATTACCCCAAAAAATAAACAAAAAATTTTCTTTTTTTAAAGAATTTCGTTACGTTAAAAAGGAAAAACCTCTAATTTAAATAATGCTGTAAAAACCAATTTTGTTTAAATGGGGCTTTTTTGGGTTTTCCATACCCAGCAAAGGATTTAAAACCGTCTTTATTTTTTATCCAAAAGATGCTTCCCAAAGGGTTAAAATAAATTGTTTTCTCAAAATTCAAAAACCATTTTTCACATAAAATCCAAAAAATTTTCAAATACTTTTTTCACATGGTGAACAAGTCAGTTTTAAAGTTAAAAAACAGAAAAGTATTTTTTTCAATTAAAAAATTGACTGTGATAAAAATTTTCTTTAAATTTTAAAATAAAAAAAACTATGTTTTCCCAATCTTTAACTATTAAACCCAACAAGAGCACTTTTTCCCTTCTTTTAAAAAACTTTAAAAAAGGGCGAAATTTTGCTAAAAAAGAAAGGGGGCCGTTAAATTTGAACGCAACAAAAACAAAGTGGCAAGAACCCCCGGGGCGAGCCCCAAACAAAACAGGGCAGGGCACAAGATAAAACAGACGGGTTAAAACACACAATGAAAATAATTTTTTAACGAAAAGGAATTCGACGAGAACAAAAAAATGATTGAATTGGGCCCCACAAGTCAAAGGGCACGGGGGAAGTCCTGAAGCAATAAAACATAATTATGAATTTTTGGGGGAAGATAATTTTTTATAAGATTTTAGGGTGATTAGAACCTTACAAAAACATTTTATTAAAAATTATATAATTATAAAAAGTAGGCCCCAAATTTTAGATATAAAATGAAATTTTAATTTTCTCCCCAAATTTTCCATAGAAAAAAATTTTTATTTTCAAATTTTTCCCCTAAAATGCCCAATTTGTTAAATTAAAAAAACAAAACGAAATGCCAATTTTGTTATTTTTCAACTGAAACTTTTGGGGGGAAAAAATTTCCATTTCACCTTACGCCCCCTGACCCTGACTTTCCGCATTTATGCTTTAAATTTTAAAGGTGAAAGTTTAATTTTTGCTTGTTTTTTTTTTTTGAACGTTATAAGTTTGCTATTTTATAGGCACTTTTTGAAGCGAAAAAATCAAGATCTTTGCAAAAATATAAATGCTAGAAATATTTACAAAAAAGGCTTTTTAAAATGAAAAAGGGAATATTCCTTTTTTTTCGTACTGAAAAATAAAATTTTTGATAAAATTTTTTAAATTTTCTGTTTCATTAATAATACATTAAATTAATTAATAGCATTTTTAAACAAGCATCGAGTAAAATTTTGAAAAAAACTTTTGGTTGGAAAAAGAGTCAACAGCTTTCCCCCAAATCATTTGTGTTCCCTTATAATTTTATTTAATGTATGTATAAATTTAATTAGTTTTTTAAACCCTAACAATGAATTTTTTACTTTTTTGGTTTTTTTTATTTTGGGAGACGGGGGTTGCTTTTAAATTTTGAAATAAGGGGCTCGAACCTGTTTGTTTATCCCCAATGTATGCTGAAAATAAAATGGTAAAAAAAGAAGAAAAAAGAAAAACAAAGGTGGGGGGACTTTTTTAAAAATCACCATCACTGTATCATTGCCAAATCCCAAAAGAATAAAAAGAGGTTAGCTATACGGACGTAATTTCTTTTGCAAAAAGACAATGATACTAAAAAAGATTCTTTTTAAAAAAAAAATGAGCTTTCCCAGACTGTTTTGGCCCTTTTTCTATTAAAAGTTTGTTTTGTATGTTTTTGACAGTTTATATCTGGGAAGTTTTAGCATCGATTTTTTACCACTAAATTTACCAAAAATTTTGAAACCACTCCACATAATTTTTTGAAACAGGGGAAAGACAATTGACCATTCGGGTCAAAATTTTCAGTAGATAAACGCCCGGTCGAGGGGATGGTTTTTAACCGATAATCCCCTAATCGTTACGAAAGGGTTTACAAGTTATAGACTATAAAAAGGGGAAAATTTTTGTACCGTTAAACATATTTAAAACAAAGTTCTATATTAAGAAAAAAAAAACAAAAAATTTAAAAAGACAAAAATTAACAAATTGAGAAAAAGTTGTTTTTGTTGTTTTTTTTGGGGGGGGGGTTTTTATTTTTTCCTTTTTTTTTTTCTTTTTTTTTTTTTTTTTTTTTTATTTTTTAGTTTTTTTTTTATTTTTAATTCTGTTTTTTTTCATAAAATTGGGGAACACTGTAAGCATTAAACAAGACGAAAAGAAACATTATCTTGGGTTTTTTTTTTTTTATGTTTTATGGATTTTTTTGGGTTGGGGAATAAAAAACGATTTCAAACAAAAAATTCTTTGTTTTATAAAATTATATTTTCAAACCTTATGCTTACATTTTTCCTTGAAAAGTTACTTAAAGCTTTACTATTTCTTATCCAGGGTTTTTTTCACTTGCTTTATTTTAATACTTTTTTGTCCTTTGGGGTGTTTGATCCGAGCAATTTTGTTAGGGTTGAATACTGCAAACCAGGGGAAAAACTTTAGAATGTAATATTTCTTGTCTTAATGAAGACTCATTTTTAAACCCCAATCATTTTTCTTTTTTTCAAAGGGTATTATTTTTTTTATAGTAAAAAAATGGCAGTATAAAGATTTCCCATATTTTACGTAATTTTTGTAAAAATATTTCTGGAATAAATAAAAAATAAAATTGACATTAAATATCTGGTGCAATAAATTAAAAATTTTCCGAAAGAATCATCAAGAATTTTTTTATTAGCCGTGTAAGTTTAAAATTTAGTTTTTTCCATCATTTAATAAAAAAATGGGGTTTGGGTTGGGAAGGAATTTCATTTCTTTTGGGTTTTTTTTTTTACAAAAAAAAATGGAGTTTCACAAAGATCAAGAGGGGGAGCTGCATCCAAATTGCGCAGCCCCAAAAAAACCCCACGGAACTTTTTGTTGAATTCTCAAAAAGACTTAATTGACATAAGTTATTTTTTAGACCACATCAAAAAAACATTTAAACCGAAAAAAATTAAAATTTCTTCCCCGTTTTTAAATTGAAACCCCAGGGGGCCCCCAAGAATTACTGTTAGAACAAAAGTAGCTTTTTTTTTGTATGGGTTAAAAAAGGTTCAAACTAAATACAACTTTTTTTGAGGGGAAATTTTTTTTATTTAAGACGTTTCATGAAAACGAATAAAGCTTTTTATATTTTTTTTTTGTAAGGATTAAAAAAGAAAGGGGGAAACAAGAAAAAAAAATGTTAGTGAATTTTGTAAAAACTTGGGATCGCAAATTACACCCAAAAAAAACATTAGCCCAAAACTTTTGATAAAAATGAGCTGTAAAATTTTTAAAACCCCTGGGTTTTAAGACAAATTTTAAAATTAAAATAAATTTTAATTTCCTTGAAATGAGGAATATTTAATCTGTTTTTGTAAAACTGAAAAAATTTTTTATTTTCGTTTTTTTTTTCAATAAATTAAAGGCCCAACTTCAAACATTGAAAGTGCAACCAAAAAACTTTTAAATTAACTTAAAAATAGCATTATGGAAAAAAAATTTTCCCTTTAAACATAAAAAATCCGGGAAGGGGCCCTAGATTTGAAGGGTTTCACAGACAAATTTTATCATTTTAAAAGGAAACCAAATTTCCTTTAAATTTTTGTCAACATTGAAAATACTTTTGGTTTTAAAAAATTTTAATTTTAAAATAAATTGCTAGCATAATGTATCTTTCAAAAAAACATAAATTTTTACAAGGGATTTCAAAATAAAAAAAATACTATTTACAGAAAATAATAAGTTACTTAAAAGGGTTTCTATAGAAAAGAGGAAGCAAAGAAAACTTAAACTAAGCCCGTTTTCCCGAAATATCATGCTAATCCCATGAGGGGAATTAAACAAATTAATATATTTTTGAGAAAAAGACAGGGATAAAAAAGAAAAAAAAACTGTGAGTTTTTGTTAAAAAGTTAAGGATAAAAAAAAATTGAGAAAGAAAGGAAAAAGTTTTTGCAAGGGTCAAACCCTTAAGGGGATAAATTTAAAAAGGCCTGTACGTGAAAAGTAATTTTGTAGGGTGTAAAAAAGGTTAGGTCAGCCAAGGGGTTTTCTCCCAAAAAGAAGGGTATCTAAAAAACATTGGGTATGTGAAAAGGAGACCGAATTTTATTTTTGTTAATCAGAAAGGAATTGGGCGAATCCCCAAAACCGCCACAATGCAATCTATAAGTTTTTTGTTAAGCCTTTTTAAATGAGGCAGTACGCGAAAAACGTCGGGGGGAAAGCTAAAACCATTTCCTATATGGGAGAAAAGGGGGGGTTTTTTTGAGGTTCCGTTAAAAATTGTTTTAAAGCCCATAAGTTGTCAACGGAAATGGTTCCCAAAAAAATAGTTGACGGGAAGCTGTGTTTAAAACAATGTTTCTAAATGACCCAGTTCCGAAAGGGTCAAGGGAGTTTAGCAAAGGTTGGAAAGTGATAGAAAAAAAAAGGGACTCAAAATGTACATTTTTTAAAAAGAATAAATTTTAAATTAAAGTTTTTATCCAAAATTAAGGGAAATTTGTTAAAATTTTTTTTAAAGAACCAATTTGGGTTTTCTCCTTGCCCCTTTTGTCAATGCTTTTTAAATTTTCCCACCCTGCAACATGAATTTCCAACTACATCGGTAAAGAAGGCGAATGAAAAACATAAAACAAACAAATGATTTTTTTTGTGAGAAATTTTTAAAAGTCTTAAAAGTTTAAATCTTTTCCAAGCTTTGTGTTTGAAC